>NC_064290.1:43129021-43202118 GCF_019186545.1 Solanum stenotomum
CCTTTATTGACTACATTATAAATGCTATTGTATTATTATGTGAGGAAGAATAGTTTATAGAACTCAAAAGTCTTTTCCTTCTAGAAAAAAAATGATTAGTTTTCCTTTCGGGAGTAAGAAAAAAAATTATTATATATTTTGCGCTCCTTCAAGAAAAGTAGAAAATTTAGGGGAAATCATAAGGATATTTATTTGACACTTCTCTATGGTCTTCATTTATATTTATCTTTTTTAATCATTTTTTTTTCATTTAATTATTTATTTTATTTTTAATGTCTCTAGAGGTCTTTACATTTAATTACTCAACTTTTCACCTCCCACTATTATATATTTTAAATATTAATAACTCTCACCCCTTCAATTTATCCTATTAATATTATTCATAGCTCTTTTATTTTTTTTTTAATCTTCATGACCCTCAAAATTTTAATTTGTAAGCTTATGACACCTTATGATATTCCTTTACTTTCCCTACATAAATTCATATTTTGTATCAAGAAAATTTTCATTTTAATATCATTCTTACACTTCTCCACCACCTTAGCATACATAAGAGTGAGAAAGAAAATATTAATCACCACATCATATGATTTCTTTCACGGTTAGAATCATGGTTGGAAAAGTTGTAAAGAATCTATGGGTAAGAATGTTTCTTTTAATTTTTTAAATTATACATTTTTTTTTAATTTTTACTTTCTTGAGAATCAATTTGACTAATCTTTGAAATCAAATTGAATAAATTCAAGACCAACAAAATCATATAGTAACTAACAAATTCATTTAAGTATATTCTTAATTTGTCTTTGTAGGGATGAAGAAGAAAGTTGAGGAAGATAAAAAAGTAGAAAAAATTATGAATTTGAGAAGAAGATGATGTAGAGTCTTACAATAAATGTCACGATCCAAAAATTGAGGTCCTGATGGCACACACCTCAAACCCAACCCGGTATGTAAGCCGAAGAATCTAACTCATGAATCATCTCAAATGTTGTGGAAAAAAAAAGGTAAATACATATATGGGACTTCTAGAATGAAGTCAGGCCATAAAAGAAGAAAAAGTGTGATACAACAAAAATTCTAAAACCTGATATCATAAGCATTAAAGACCATTCTAATACAATATTTGAATTTTAAAATTCAACACTTGTCTTTGAAATATACATAAAGACATAAATGAAATATGAACCTTGAATGATAACCCAAATGAGGATCTCACCACAACTTCGAAGCTCAAACAATGCACGATCAAATTCAATCGTCTCAATTTCCACAAATACTAAGGGCTGCAGTAAGAGGTTACATAAGTAAGAATGAGTACAATCCATATGTACTCAGTAGGCTTGGATGACTGAGTATAAAGTAATTAATCAAACTTACGAAATAATGAAACACTTTCACCTGCATTCAGAAAAGTCTGATTCTGACATTGGTGTTAACAATTTATATAAGAATGGCGCAAGTAAAGCAAACACGTAAGGTTAGAAATAATTTCTCATATCAATAGGCTAATTACACAACAAACAAAGCTGGTCAATGCAATGCAATGATGAAATGATGTGATGGAACCAAGGCTGTCGCACAACCTATCGTATACACCTTGCCGAGCTTTAGCTTTCAGACAAGGACCCATGGAGGACTCGTAGTTCATATACCAATCTCATAATCTCTATACTCATCAACTTGCCACCTAGCTAGTGGTCAAGATAAAAGTAAGATGTCTCATTTTCTTTCTCAAAATAGTACTTCTCCAGTTTCTCAGATTCTCATATTCTCATGGTCAATGATATGATGAATGATGATGAATGCATCACTATACATACAACACAAAGACATAATCAATTCAACATAGGTCTAAAAGAGTCAAAGTCTCCAAACTTATTAAATCATGATATACACCATCTCATGGAAAAATAGCAGAAAAATTCATTTGAAATAAGTATTTACCATTTGGAAACATTCCTTTCATTTTATATGATCTGATATTTTTTAATGTGCCATGAATCAACGTCAATCATAGGCTCCATGGTACAATATAAGTGTTGTCATGTAAGTACTGTCTACTCAATCCATAGACACAATATATCAATCAATCAATATGCGAAAGAACCATGTAGTGTTAGTGTCTATTGAGGCTAAAACAAGCTCATAGGCGACAACTAGATGATAAAAACATCACAACAATAGTAAGTGATCACAAGTGACTAAAACACAATCTTAACATGTTTTTCTAGGCTGCTAAGTCAAGAATAAAGTCCTACTAATAGACACTATATCATGTTGTGATAGCCAACTCAATATGATTAGGATACACATCATATAACGACAGTATATAGGCCATAAAAAGCTTAAACCATCAGTCTGAGGGTGAAATGTGGTACTAAAATTGACTTGTGTCCCTATACCCTTTATAGAAAGATCTCTAAAAATGTGGTGTAAACTGTGCACCTCTTGTAACACCCCAGAATTTTTTTGAACTAAGATTCGAACCATCCTTTGTTGTGAGTAGGATTTTACCGAGGAATTTAAAAATTCTTGAGTGTTAAGGTCACTAGATATAGCACCTTGAGTTCCAAAAAGAATTAAAGAGAATTCATTCCAGTCATTCCTAGGTTCTTCTAAGTTTTGGGTCAACTTAAAATAACCATAACTCTAATTACATGATGAGTTATGTGGCCCATAAGATATCAAATGAAAGGTCTTCGAATTATCTCTTTCTAACGCCACCGAGTTTGCTAAGTTTCGAGTTCGGATGAGTGAGAATTGCCCTTTTGAAATTAAGCTGTCCAGTTAAGAAAAGTTACTCGAAAATAATGAGGGGTATTTTGGTCTTTTCCTTACCAAATCAGATTTAATTCGTTTTTAGTAAGGTTTTAGGGGTCTAATTTGATTAGGTTCAGTTTTATAATCCTAATATATGCCTAGGGTTTTAGTTGAGAGTTCAAGAAGAGAAAAAAAATATAAAAGAGGAAAGAATCAAGACGTTCGTCGAGATTCTTGAGAGTTGTTGCGGATTTTCGCCATGGGTTTGATCCCCAAGAGGTATGTAAGCTTCCATTGTGTTGGGTTCACCCACACGCCAATCATGAGTTTGTTTTGCGAATTTATCCATAAATATTGAGCAATTTAATTTCTTGATGAGTTCTTGATAAATGTTCATGAAGTTTCCTTATTGATCAAGTTTTGATGTAAGATTCTACTTGGATCAACTTCAAACGACCATATCTCTTAGAATATAAAGAGTTACGTGAGTCATAACCTATCAAATTAAAGATATTTGAATCTACTTTCCAACGCCAACAATTTCGTATCAATTCAATTTCTGAGTAAAAAGTTATGACTATTTTAGTAACTTGATACAGTGCTAATACGAATTAGCTGATGGGAAAACATTAAAAAAGGTCATTTTTTGTTTTTTTACCTCCAAGAAAGCCCTAAACAAATTTCTTGACTAATAAAAGGCTCAAAACAATCAGATTTTCATCTTTTAGTCCATCATTCTCTTCTCTCTCAAACCTTAGGGCAAAACCCTAAGGAAAAATCACAGTAGAAGACTCTATTCAAGATTCTTTCAATCTTTTTCATGATTCTTCTTCAAGGTAAGTTTTTCTCCAAGAATTCCATTCTTTTTAACTCAAGTTCTTCCATACAATTATGAATCACTAATGAAAATAATAAATCTTGGCCATAGAGATTTCAAGAAACTAATTCAAGAATCTCAAGAAGGGTTTTCTTAATCGTTTACTTTCAAGCTAGGGTTTCAAGGCTTAATCAAGTTTTTCTTCAAGATTCTTCAAGAACCGTATTCTTCCAGGTATGTAAGAATAGCATAGTTTTGGACTAGTTCGTCCTCACGCCCTACATCTACTTTTAAATCAGTAAAAGAGAAATCTAGGATTCTACCCCTAGATTTGAGTATTGTCGAGATAAGTTGATTTTGAGTTCTTAAGTTCATGTTTCTTTTAAAAGTTCTATTCCTAATTATATAATTGTTATATTGTTATTAAGATCCTTCATATCATGAATCATAACTCTTGAATATATAATTCAANTTTCAAGCTAGGGTTTCAAGGCTTAATCAAGTTTTTCTTCAAGATTCTTCAAGAACCGTATTCTTCCAGGTATGTAAGAATAGCATAGTTTTGGACTAGTTCGTCCTCACGCCCTACATCTACTTTTAAATCAGTAAAAGAGAAATCTAGGATTCTACCCCTAGATTTGAGTATTGTCGAGATAAGTTGATTTTGAGTTCTTAAGTTCATGTTTCTTTTAAAAGTTCTATTCCTAATTATATAATTGTTATATTGTTATTAAGATCCTTCATATCATGAATCATAACTCTTGAATATATAATTCAAATTCAAGAAAGAGTTAATAGTAGAGTTGAAGAAAGTCTTTGAGTTCAATTGTGAATTCTTTGAGATCAATTGTCGATTTGAGCTAAATTTTGAGGAAGTAAGTATGAGAATGAGAAGAGTCGTATACCTGAAGTCCATATTGTTATTTAGACCCTTCTTGAGTCGAGTCGTTCTGCCCATAAATTCCGCATGAACTCCATCAGTTGAGTATCTTTGAGAGGAGTAGTACCTTCAAGTTCTAAGGCTTGAGTATTGAGTTCCTAATCATTTTGGGATTTTATTCCTAATCATGGGGCTACTACATGTTACCCATGAAGGTCTTTGATTTGAGTAGTTCATGACCATAATTTCGCATGAACCCTATGAATTGAGAGTCTTGAGATGAGAGGTATCATTAACATTCTTGAGTTGAGTTATTCATGTCCATAATTCCGCATGAACCCTATGATTTGAGTTATAAATTTTGAAAAGCTTTTTAAAGCCAACAATTGAGTTCTTAAACTGAGTTTTGAGAAGTAAAGATGAGTTTTGAGAAAAGAGTTTCTAAAGCATGATTAGTATGACAATCGAGTATGTCATCAATGTATGAGCAGTATGGTACTATATATGCTATCAATGTTTATGTAGTATGACTTCCCGAGCCATCAATGATCATATTATAATATGATTTTGAAATGTTTTTTAGAAAGAGTTTTCAAGTATGAGTATAAGGGGAATATGTATTCCAAGAGGCATCAATTTTTACATTGATAAAAGAGAAACTGAGATTTCTAAATGAGTTATGAGTTCAAAAGTTATTTCAAGAGTAGTTACCTCTTTTAAGAGGGTAGTTTGAACAATTATCTCAAACCAGAAGAAGAGTTATGTTTTTAAACATATGAGCTGAGTATATTTTTGGGAGTAGTATTGAGCACTGATATGGGGACGAGTTCAGATAACTCAAGTCTCCATAAACCATGTAGCTAATGTGGGTAGAAAGGGTTATACTTTTTGGATGATTCCTTAATATTTTTTAGCATAGACTAGTAGATCCACTTAGTTTAGAGGTTCTATACCCCGACAAAGTATAGGACAATTCTAGCAGCGTGGGCGAGACGTTGTATCATCACATAGCTCATAGTGATGGTTGTCGGTTAGAGAAACTCCCACAGAGTTATATTGTATTTTTATGTATACAAACTGAGTTATTATTGTATTCTTTAATACATTGAGTTGCTATTTACTGTTTTAAAAGATTTTCATATATATTGCATCTTTTACTATTGCTTTATCCTTGAGTATCATGAGTTGAGTATCTTGAGTTGAGTATCTTGAGTTGAGTACCTTCGAGTTGAGTATCATATTTTTGAGTTAAGTATCTTATTCTTGAGTTGAGTGAGTTCAGAAGAGGTAAGTATGTTTCCTTTTTATCAAGTTCATGCCTATGTTTATGCTTTAGAATTCCCCTTACATGCTCATACATTCCACGTATTGAGCCATTTGGCTTGCATCGTTTCATGATGCAAATACAAGTATTTAGGGTTATCAACAGAAACTTCATTGATACCACATGAAGTCCGAGTTAGCTATGGTGAGCCTCCTTGCTTTCAGAGGGTTCCACTTGTACTTTTAGTTATATCAGTTGTTAGGATGTCGTGGGTCTTGTCCCGACTTCCATCTTCGTCAGTTAGAGGCTTCATAGATAGCTAGTAGAGTTTCAGAAGTCTGTTCATTTATTTTGTTAAATGTTTTAAAGGCATAAGTTGCCTGGTGAGTTGAATATTCTATTTTTATTCAGAGTTAATCTTTTGAATTAAAGCTTTGTATTGAGTTAGTCTTTCGCTTGTAGTCAGCTAGGATAATGGTTCGCTTGGGGACTAACAATGGTTCTCGAGTGCCGACCACGTCCAGGGTGTAGAATCGGATCGTGACACGTCTATCTTAAGTAATCAATACAGATACACTATAAAGTCTCTCTAATATATGGCCATGCATAATCTTCAGCAAAAAATGTGGTCTTGACTTGTAAAAGATGGGCTAATTTTGTCAGCCTTCAGACTATCACCCAAATAGAATCAAACTTCCATTGGGAGTAAGGCAAATCTATAGTAAAGTTCATATTTATTGTCTCTCACTTTTATAATAGAATAAGTATCGCTTGAGTCATCCCATTGGATTTTTTATTCTCTACATTCACCTACTAAGAGTTAGAACACTGTGCTACAAATTTAATAATATCTTTCTTCATTCCATACCACCAATAAATCTCTTAAATGCCATGATACATCTTTGTGGAATCTGGTTGAATAGAATATCGAAAATATTATGCCTCCTTCATAATCTATCATCGAAGACCTGCTACATCTTGAAACACAACTAATGTATATATCTAAGGACACCATTTTTCATTATATTGATTATTTCCCCTGAACTGTTTGAAGTTGGGATTCTCATGTTGTCATGATTTCACCTTTGCAACTAAGGATGAAACAACTATGTCATAAATTGTAACTCCATCATCAGAATCTAACAATCTACCCCCTAAGTTGGCTAGCTAAGAAAGCTCTCGGGCTATATCCCGCTTCTCCACTCCTAGATATGATAAGTTGCTTATAGACTTACGACTGAGGGCATCATCTACTACATCCACCTTTCTTGGATGGTACAAAATGTCCACATCATAATCTTTTAGCCACTCGAGCTATTAGTGTTGTCGTAGATTCAACTTTGTCTTTCTTAAAATATATCATAGATTCTTATGAACTGTGAAGATATCAACATATACACCATACAAGTAATGCCTCAAAATCTTCAAGGCATGACTAACTGCAACCAACTCTAAATCATGGTCCGAATAGTCTATTTCACATGTGTAATGAATCGTCTTTCTTTCATAGAAACAACACCGGTGTGTATCCCACGATGAAGCACTCAGCCTGACGAAGTCTTTATCTAAAAAGTCCATTAGTTGCTCCTTCAATTTTGTTGGTGCCATTCTATACATGGAAATTTATATTGGTTGGATATCATGTAATGTGTCAATAACATGATTAATCTCCAATTCTAGGGAAATACCATGGAGCTCATCTGGAAAGATATCTGTAAGTTTATTAACCACTGGAATAGACGGAAGGTCCCCGATTCTAGGTCAACATCATGAATCCTAACAATGTGATAAGTGTAGCCTTTAGCAATTAGTTTCCTCACCCAAATATATGAAATAAACCTAACCTTTAGTGTCGATGTATTATCCTTCAACTCCTGAACCACCTTTCCTGGAAAGTGGAATTTAATAATCTTTGCTCGATAGTCGACATTGGTGTAGCATGATGCTACTCAATTCATATCCATAATAATATCAAAAAGCAGCATCTCTAGTATACAACCTTAGTATTTACCCTAGTTGTATCTACTCTAATAGAGCTAGAGATACTGCCTTTTGATATTATTATGGGTATGAATTGAGTAGCATCTACCGTTTTCTATCTCTATATTAGCAAACCCTTTTGGCAATAATATAGTCACCAACTAGGGTAGATACAACAAACGGTCATCACAATTACTTTTGTACTATAGAAAACGTCACAACAATAAATTGAGTAACATACGATAATATGGAGCCTTGATCCATCAAGACAAATAGAGTGACAACAAATGCTAAGTATTCCTGTCAATGCATATGTACGATTCTGGACATTTCCATAACTAGATGCTCCCTATTTGACTACCTCTATTCGAGGAAGACTATGGCCCTCTCTTTGTAGAAGTAGTAAAGCATATGACCATACTGTTGATTCGACCCTTTGTCTTGAACCTTACTTACCCCTAAATGGACAATATCTCTGTATATGACCCTCTTGGTCATAAGAATAACATGTTACAAAGTCTTGACAATATCTCTCAATATATAATCTACCACAAATATCACAATTGATCTTGGCTGCTCTAGGCGACGATACTCTTACGAGCACGACACTTGTGAGATTTTACCCAAACCTGACTGCCCCTAGTGATCTAACTTGGTACTTGGGATTGTTGTGGTCGTTAACTGGGTGGTCTCTTTGAATACCAATGATGGGACCACCCTAAGTGTGGTTGAAACCATGTGACCTATTCTTATTTTGAGACTCTCTTTTGATCCTCTCAGCCGTATATTGCTGATGTCAGAGCCCACCCATGTTCTGTGTAATGGCTTATATCTATGTCATTATGAAGTGCAGCTATAGTATAAGCTTAATAATAATCGTAGTCCAAATAACTTGACCTTTATGACTCAGCTCTATAGCATGCTTTGAGCAAAATAAGGGTGACTTTCTTGTACGATGTTTGTAGCTTCATGCTTATAGAATGTGGTGCACAACACATTTATAAACAAGACTCTACTGGACATGACTTGCAGACTCCTTAGGATACGACACTACTTCAATACTAAGTTTTCACGCCTCAAACTCGAGAGGTGCAACTGACACCTAATGCCAAAACTTTGGCCATCAAAATCATGTCAGAAGAGAAAGTACAACCTTAACATGTTTCAATTGAATCCCCAAAGGTTCCTCTGAGAATTTGGCAAACAAAAAATAATGCAGTAATGCGAGAATCAACTAAGACGTAAAAATGAGCCATAACCAATTGAAAAGGCATTAAAGTTGTCATCACGACCAGCCCATTTTTAACTCAATAAACAAAATCACAATCTCAAAATAACCGGCAGCTAATAACAACAACACGAGTCTATCAACATCTATAACAAGGCACACTTCACACTATTTAATCGATAACCTCCGTTCACAACACCTAAGAGTGGTGCACCAATCTCCCATCCCTGCATAACTTTAATACCATCAATATACATACATCAAAACAACTCACAACAAGACAACAACTAGGTTGTCCAAAGCCAAGAATGAAAAAACATGAGGGATGTGATTGGAGAAAATCTACTTTAGTAAAAACAATTCTATTTGTTGAGCAAAACAATCTACCTCAAGGGTCCAACACCATCCCAACTTTGCAACTTTATGAAAATGCACCAAAACAAAGCCTAGGTAGTAGGAATCGATTTCCAACTTAAAGCCATGAGATTCTAAGCGATGTAGGTGTAGAACCTTACCTCAAAGTAGCTCAACCATATACTTAACTTAAAAACTAGATTACACACGAAATTCCTTCAACCACAATGAAAAATATAAGAAATAACATAAAACGAAGAATGAGATGAGGAGAACTTTTCTCCGAACACGAGCCAAGGAAGAATCAAGCTAGAAGGGGGTGTTTTCTTACCTCAAAGGTCATGTAGCTCTCTTCAATGGTTGTTGAACGTTTTTCCTTTGAGAAAATGTAAACGCTATCTTTTTAAGTTAAAAACACCTTTAAAAGGCAGCCAAACCCAATCCCTATCCATGACACAGTTTGCCTGAACAGTGTGTGCTAAAATGGTCATATCTCTTTACTCCGATGTCGGATTGATGAATGATTTTATGTGTTGGAAACTAGACTCGTAGTCCTTCGATTTGATATGTAATAGGTTCTCTAACTCTATATATATTGGGAGATATACTCCTCCAAATCAGTACATAAATAAGATCATGTCAAAACTTTCTTTTAATAATTATGTCTTTAAGATTTTTGTTTCAAGGCATACCTTGGCCTCTAACTTATGTTTAAGAATTTCTAGTGACTTTATATAGTTTATTATTTGGTATAACCACCTAATTTCCATTATTCTTCCAACATCTCAATGAAGGTTGACGTAAAATACGATAAATCGACTTTTTGAATATAAACTTGTTATTTTAAACATTACAAACTTATGGAGCATTATAGATGGTATGAATAGCCGCATAATTTAATAGAGGATATTAAATCAAAATTGAAGGATATTTTTTACCTTCTTCCCTTGTTTTATGCAAAATTTACCATTGATGCTGTCTAAAAATACTACTATGCCATTAAAATGGAGATAATTGGAATATGTTCCTTTTCTTTTGATCACAAAGATTTTTGTATATATATCTTAAAAAGTTGCAATATAGTTGAGCGTATTTAAGCTTAGATTATCTATATATCTACTTTTCTTTTACTTCATCAAGTGTTGAGAGGGACATTTTAAAGTGAAATAATAAATGATGCTATAGAATCCTTTGAATGTTTATCTCCTTCAACAACAGTAGGCATTTTGGAGAAAAAAAAAAACTAAGGACTACTCCTTTTGGTTTATATTAAGTGAATTATTAAGATTTTTTTAATAATTATTTAAAATAAATAATTTTTTCAAAGTCCAAAATAATTATTAAAACTCTTTTCTTCTTATATAGACCTTTTTAAAAATGAGATTTTTCAAAAAAGTATTTTACATAAATTAGGAGAATAGTTTAAAAATAATAGTGAAAACTAACCTTTACTTTATATTCTTAAAATAGCAATAATTCACATGGACTAGGTGTATATATAAAAAAATGTAGAGTTAATTTTCTAATATTTTTATGGTCCACAATATGGTGATACGTGCTCCTACCCTCAAAAATAATTGTGGTTTCCATCAATTTGGGTATTGCTAGATCTATATTAAATTTAAATATTAATACTCTTTTATGTCAATAATAAACAAAAAAAAAATTAAAAAAATTCAGAAAAAATACACAACTTCATCATCATTATTTTTTTTTATCATATAATCGCCATCAGAGACAGATATAGGTCTCAAGCTCTCCAATTTTCTCTCTCTGTTGATTTTCAGCTTTTCTAGAACATCCCACATTTCCCCTTTTTCCCTTCTTCTTCTCCTCTCCTTTCCTTGTTGTTGCATTTAACTTACTCTACAACCCCTTTTTTTTCTTTCTTTGTTTCATCAAGATTTGAACCTTTTCGTTTTTGATCCATGATCATACCTTAATTTGAGATTTAAACGCAATTTAGGGTTCCAAGATTGAGTTATTTTGGTTGCTAAAGCTGAAAGAAGAATTGGGTATTTTGTTTGTGGGTTAATTATTGTGAGAAGACAAAAAAGAAATGCTATATTTGGAGCAACTCAAGTGTGTGGTGAAGTTTGTTGGTATGAGTGTATGTATTGTTCGATAATTGGATTTGGGTTTTCCTTCTTTTTGGGATTTGAATGCTGGAATAGTTGGTTCCCGAGCCAGGGGCTCGGGTGTTGATTGTATCATATTGGGGGTTATCAGTTTAGTTATTAATGGCAGCGTGTGATATGAAGAAACAACAACATCAACAGGAACAAGACCTCTTTTCATCTCCTGCTCAGCCTTCACCAATTCAAGAAGGGTTTATGCAGAAATTCAGGCTGTATCAAACTCTGTCGGTAATAATGCATCCCTTTTATTTTAGGCATAATTAAAAAAGTGAACTATGTAGATGAGGATCAGAGGGATTTTGGGGTAGTTAAAACTGTGTTGCTAGTAGTGAAAGATGGTTCAAAAGTTGACAGCTCTCAGTGGTGAAGAGATTGCATTTTCTTCTTCATTTCATTAGTTCGAATCTCAGTGGCCTTATGGTCAAGCTAAAAGAAGGTTGATTGATCACTTGATTTGGCGAATTGGATCAAGATCTTATGATATTTTTAACCTGCCTCTGGGATAATAATATTCAGTTTATGGAGTGCAAAATTGCTTTATATTTGATGATGGTAATTAGTATTGATTCATAGGATATGTTATTAAGCTGGAAATTATGTGGAGTTCATTTGCTAATTTGAAATGCTAGATTTAATAATCATGTTAAATCTCCAATATTTATTTGACAAGATAAATCACGTTGTACTGGTGCACAGTTCGATAAAGATGTATTCGGGTGTATCTGGCAGAAAGTAGTTGCCATTGCTTTCTATGATCAAAAGCATTGAGTATTATCGAACAATGGCACCTTGTGTGTGTATAGTATGGTTAGGGTCCATTGCTGCAGTGTCCTCTAGTTCTCTTGTTTCATTTCAACTTTGCTTTTGGAGGAGTACTGGCCTCTATGTTTTGTATTATTTCCCTTTTCTCTCATTAAGTTTTCTCAATTGACATACTTTTCTTTGTTGGTAAAAAACTGTCACAGAAGTTTTACATGATAGGAAGGGACAAGAGTAGAACATACTGGAGAGTGTTGAAAATTGACAGGTCGGAGCCTTCTGAGCTTCACATGCGTGAAGATTCAACTACCTATACTGAGCGTGAGTGCTCTGATTTGTTGAGAAGGATACATGAGGGGAACAGGTCTACAGGAGGTCTGAAATTTGTCACTACCTGTTACGGCATTGTCGGTATGTGGATTCTTGAGTGTAACTTTTCTGATGCAAGAGACTCATTTTTCTGATTTCAGTTTTCCCTATGCTATATGTTAGGGTTCATCAAATTTCTGGGGCCTTATTATATGCTGCTTATCACTAAAAGGAGGCAGATTGGTGCTATTTGTGGTCATACTGTGTATGCTATCACTAAGAGTGAAATGATCCCACTTCCAAATGCTGCAACAAGGTCAAAGATTGTTAATTTCAGGAGTGAAAACAGGTTTGTCTTTTTTATGTTTGGTGTCTCTTTCTTTGATATGAATGTTGTGTATGGTCCATCACTTTAAATTGTGTTAAGTCATCTATATGTTCTGGTTGTTTTTGGCACCCAAGGATGTGGTCTGGTGGTCAATGAAATGAGTTGAGAACCTCGACGGCTCAGGTTCAAATCCCAACTAAGAAAAATCATTGGCTGATTTCTTCCTGTCTGTCCTAGCCTTAGTTGACAAAGTTTTCCAATAATTATGAATATATAGTGAATTTTTTGCGCAAGCTGTACATATTGCGTTAACAATAATGGGGGGAGGTGGTTTTAGTGACTCTAATAAATATACTATTCAAACATCTTCAGATCCTATGAGATCTTTCGATCGCACAAAATAATTTTCATGAGGTCATAATAATATGGGTACTTGTTGTTGGTGGGAGGTGATAGGTTTCCGTGGAATTAGTTGAAGTGCGTGTAGTTGGCCCGGACACAATGGCTATAAATTTTTTTATTTTAGTTGTTTTTGTTTGATTTGTAACTAGTGGAAATTGGCATTTTTACTCCAATGATAGAAGATTGGGCTGCAAAATAATGTTGAAATGAGTTTGAAAGTTCTCACTTCATGCAAGTGAAGCTGGAGGTTAGGCACCATCTACCTTCTCAGTTCCCCTGCATTGGTGGTAATGAGTTTGAAAGTTCTCACTTCTTGTAAGTGAAGCTGTAGGTTAGGCACCATCTACCTCTCTCAGTTTCCCTACATTGGTGGTATACCTAGGTTAATTGTATTCTTTTTTTTTGAGAAGATAGCAATTTGTATATATTTATCAATATAGCACCTAGGTTGTGCTGAAACCATATTTACAAGTGAAAAAGAAGATCAAACTACTTCATCAGCCTAACAAAAAACAAGGGTGTCTATCATTGAAGCAGTATCTTCTATGTATCTTTGATTAACCCAAAAACAGAATAGTCTAAAGCAGTTCATCTTAGTCCTCTGAACTGAACTGCTAATGTCTTCAAAAACATTTGGAATTTCTCTCTTTCCAGATTGTCAACCAAATGCAAGCTGGGACAATCCTCCATCTATCTCTGTTTGTCAATCATCTACCTGCTTCTTCCCAGCTTAGCAAGACCCCAAGACCTTAGTAATCTTTCTTGGCATTGCCCAAACAATACCTCTGAGCCTAATGAAGATCTTCCATAGCATGTCTGTGATCCTATAATTTAGGAATAGATGGCTGACTGTCTCAGTTTCTCTACCACACATGTAGCACTTTGAGAGGTTGCGACTTCTCTTGCTAAAGTTGTCGTGTGTCAACACCTCTTCCCAGCCTAACAACCAGTTGCTAAATAGGATATTTTAACTTTCCATATGTTCTTCCAAGGCCAGTTGTCTATCTGTTGAAGGTCTCTATTGAGAAGCTTATAAGCTGAACTAACTCTGAAGCATCCTCTACTGTCCATTTCCACCAAAGTCTATCAGGACCTTCCTTTGCACTGTTGAATTCTTCTAGGGTTCTGAACAATTCAACTACTGTATCCACTTCCCAATCATTCAGCTTTCCTCTGAATCGGAAGTTCCATCCCTGTGTCGACCATGCTCCTTCTACTGTTTTCTCTTGCTGTAGATCCAGGCCGTAGATGTTTGGAAAGAGATCTTTCAAACAAGAATTAGCAAGAATCAGGTCAATTGCATACAACCCAGTGCACATTACACATTCTCTCGATATTTCTTGCCTACCGCACAATTATGAGATTCAGGTCGATATGAACCAAAAATAAATGTCATTGGTTCAGCTGTTAATGCAAGATCATGTATATTATCTTGACAATGAGCTTGGCGTTGTTTGAATTCGAAGGCATAAATTTGTCTTAGCTCAGGTGTTAACATCTCCAGCTGTTCTTGCTTATTTGACAGCTGGAATATGGAGTTTCTGTTGTGTGCCTCTTGAGTAATTATGCCATTTTTAGTGTTGAAAGAGTTCATGCATTAAGGGATTATTTGGTTATTGGGATCAGAAAAATAATGTCACATACAATTTGGCAGTTTGTATTGTGTTTGATTGGTGCTTTGTTTCTGTTATAATTCTACTGCAATTCTGACATTTTTTTGATTGAGAAACTCGTTTTTGGAGCCAACTCTTTGGGCCAACCGCACCTTTTGAAACTCGGGTCCTTCCTCTACCCTCCTTTTTTCATGACCGCGGTGTCTGAGCCAACTTGCGCGTGCCACAACTAGTTCTTTACCTGCACATGTATCGGTTAACGGGTAACTCTTCCACCAAGGCTTGGACAAAGAAGAAATCACCTAATATTTTTGTCTCCGCTTGGATTTGAACCTTATGGCTCTCAATCTACTTTGTGACCACAAGATCACACTCTCCCCTCTGCTTTTCTCCTCTTAAATATTGGAATTAGTTCGCTTAGCACAAAGCCCAAACTTGTGATTTAAGACACAAGTTCCTTAATAATTGAGCCAACCCATTTTAATTTTATTTTATATATACCGAATTCAATACGAGATGACTTAGTTAGTCCATGTTGTTGGTTGTATAAAGTACCGATTGATGTATTATACATGATTCAAATGACGATCAAACATTGGATAAAGTTATACCAAATTTTTTTTTTTTTGAAACGGTTAACTTGTATTCCTCAGCATTAAGGGCTATGCCGGCCACCTCCAAAAAGTATTAACAGAGAAGAGAGAAAGTTATACCAAATTATATACCATGATTATTTTCCTTATTCATCATATCGAATGACCCCTAAGTGGTTATTAATCTTTGTACTACAATCCCTACATTATAAACACCGTATAACTTTGTCTGTGAACCAAAGAGACTTTAAAGGTTTGTTTGGGAACTTAGAGCCTATTCTAATTTCACTATTCTATTAGTGAAAGTTAAGGTTTAGAAAGAAAGTTTATTGCGCTGCTGCTGCACCCTTGCTTCTTGCTTTCGAGCCGGAGCTTGTTGGGTAGTGAACTTCGATGAAGGTTAAATTAGACTTGTGTTAAACAAGCAGAGTAGTCAAGCCAAATTTTGGATTGGATCTAATTATATCTTTTAGTCTAATCTATTCAGTTTGAAGTAGATATTGATTTGGATTTACTCCAATTATCTTTAATCTTTGATAAAAGTTGAATTTTAATAGTTATGTGGGGAGGTCGGAGTTAACAACCTACGTATACCTAACAAAATAATTGAAGTGTGTGCAATATCCCGCACACCATCGGCATATAAAGAAGTTATGATGTTCCACAAGCATGTGGACAATAAAGGAAGAGAAAAAGAGAGCGCTTTTGAAGGGACGCAAAATGATTTTGTATATTTTTGAGGAATTCCCTTTTTTTCTTTGAGTGTACTAATGAGGTTCAACTTTGTGTAAATGACAAGGTGTCTTTCCTAGAGAATCATATTTCTTTGTAGTTCTTTCTTTTTGGTATACCACTTGTATACAAGAGATTTTCTTTCCGTTGTCAGTAAAAGTTATTTTTCTATATAAAAAAATAGTTAATTAGGATTTTTCTCAGTAACAACAACATACCCAGTGTAATCTCACAAGTTGGGTATGGGAGGATAGAGTGTATGCGGGCCTTACCTCTACCTCGTATAGACAAAGATGTTGTTTTGAATAGACCCTTAACTTAAAATAAAGCATTTCCAAGCAGGTTGAAAAGAGAATATAGAAAAATGAGCAGTAACAACAACGAAATAATGTGAAATAGGAGCAATACACAACCTACAATAGAAAGAATAGTAAAGCCAACAAAATAATGCGATGACGGAAGCACAAAAAAATAGGTGATAATCCAGACCAAAGATCAAGATATTATGAGAATAGTGCTAATACCACTGTCAAGAAAGAAGTTCCATCCCGCAGAAAAGCGAGAGAACACTCAACTGCCAACTACTAACCTTCTACCTTAATCCGCAACCTCCAAACCCTCCTATTTAAGGTCATGTCCTTGGTACGCTCAAGATGCACCATGTCTTGTCTAAGCACCTCCTTCAATACTTCTTTGATTTGTCTCTACCTCTCTTGATGCCGGCCATTGCCAACTTTCCACCTCCGTACTGAGGCATCTACACTCTTCCTCTTCACATGCCCAAACCATCTCAGTATTGGGTTTCTCATCTTATATACCGTGGAGGCCACTGCTACTTTGTTCCGGATATCTTGATTTCTTATCCTTTATCTACCTCAACATTCTCATCTCCACAACTTCCATTTTCTGAACATATGATTTCTTGATCGGCCAACACTCCGTCCAAACAACATAGTCAATCTAACCGTCACTCTATATAATATATAACTTACCCTTTGAGTTTTGGCAGTATCTTATTACACAAGACTCTGGAGATGAGCCTCATTTCACCCATTTCACCCCTCCCACACCAATATGATGTGTGACATAGTTGTCGATCTCCCTATTACTTAGAATTGAAGACCCTATATACTTGAAACATCCTCTCTTTGGATGACCTACGCATCAAGCTTCACTTCCACACCTTTATGCGTAGCGTCACTGAACTTCCACTCTTAAGTATCTAGCCTTGGTCTTGCTCTACCTAAACCCTTTAAACTTAAGAGATTGCCTCCAATCTCCAGCCTATCGTTAACTTTGCGGTAAGTCTCATCAATTTGTACTATTTGCAAATAACATACACTATGAAACCTCACCTTGGATATGTCGCGTCAGTTCATCCACAACCAATGCAAAAAGAAATGTGCTAAGAGATATCCTTGGTGGATTCATGATCGGAAGTGCTTTGAGTCTCCTCCCACTGTCCTCGCCTTGATCTTGGCTCTTGTGAGAAATAAAGGAAAAGAATATTATTGAATTGTTGTCTCTACATTATTACAGAGAGACCTTATTTATAGACACTACAATAGACACTTTTCCAGCTTATACACTACAATACAATCCTTTTCTAAGTAGGATACTATGTACTATTCCTATTCCTAGTATAAGTAGGATTGTATATACCTATTGCTATTCTAACACTTCCCCTCAAGCTAGTGCATATATATCATATGTATCTAGCTTGTTACAAATATAATTAATACGAGGACATGAGGAGCTTGGTGAGATATTGGCAAGTTGATCACTCGACTTCACAAAATTGACATTCAATCTCAATGTGCTTAGTCTTCTTATGAAATACTGGATTTGATGCATAATGAAATACTGAATTTGATGTATAATGCCGATAAAACATAGAGTGATAAAATTACAGTGTTGAACTTCCCTAACCAAGCTTGCACAGACTATTTTCGACCATAGAGTGACTTACACAATCGACATACAAGGCTACTGAACTCCCTTTGAGCAACAAAATTAGGTGGTTGCTCCAGATAGATTTCTTCACAATGCAACGGCCGCCGGAAAGTGCTTAAAATCTAGTATAAAGTATATGGATCATGTTGGAACCAATAGACGAGTCGATATTAAACAAGAAAGTCACCGAAAAACTAGCCGAAACATGCTCATATGCCAGAGTATTGGATTTGATGGCTAAAAGTGGTCACAATCTAACAAATAATATTATATGGGTAGGGTCAAAATGGTGGCACGACCTAACTAGAAAATAGAAATTATATAGGAAAGGTCGAATTGACTGCACGATCCTATTGAAAAAGAGAAATAATATGGGTAGGGTAGGAATGATGGCACAACCCTACTGAAAAAGAGAAACTATATGTGTAGATCAGAATGATGGCACAACCCTACGCAAATCAGTTTTGAGGAGTCACTGGAAAGATGAATGAAACTATGCAAATCAAATCTGAGTCACCAAAAAGACACATGGTGCTATGCATCTCAGATATGAGAAAGTAGTTCGAAAAATTCACGATACTTTAAATATGAAAGTAGTTCGGAGAGATGCACGGTGCTACACAAATAAGATATGCAAAAAAAAAAAGTAGTCACTGGAAGGATGGCACAGTGCTACACAAATTAAATATGAAAAAGTAGTCATCGGAAAGATGGCAAGGTGCGAAGCAAATTAGATATGAGAAAGTAGTCACCCGAATGATGGCACGGTACTACACAAATTAGATATGAGAAAATAGCCATATGAAAGATGTACTGTGACCCAACTTTTGCTAGCATAATTATTCGCCAGATGGGCAACATATATGGGTAATAGCCACCGGCCGGTAGCGGAAGCTCTTTGATTTTCTACCAAGATCATAGAGGCGCTGATACCATGTGAGAAATATAAGAAAAGAATATTATTGAATTGTTGTCTCTACATTATTACAGAGAGACCCTATGTATAGACACTACAATAGACACCTAGGACACTACAATACAATCATTTTCTAAGTAGGACACTATATACTATTCCTATTCTTATTCTAAGTAGGATTGTATATACCTATTACTATCCTAACAACTCTATTGTACATGTCCTCAATCACCAGAGTATAGGCCACAAGTACACCTTTAGCCTCCAAGTACTTCGAAGAGCCTCCTTGGGACTTTGTCATATGCCTTCTCTAGGTTGATGGACACCATATGTAATTCCCTATTCCTCTCCCTATATTGCCTCACCAATTTTCTCACAAGGTGGATGACTTATGTTGTAGCTCACCCCGACATGAATCTCAATTGGTTCTTGGAAATAGACCCCCTCCTTACCCTCAGCTCCACTACCATCTCCCATACTATCATAATATGACTCAGTAGCTTGATACCCTTAGTTGTTGCAATTTTTGATTTTGCCCTTGTTCTTGAACAACATAATCATCATACTCCTCCATTCTTTAGGAATTAGGCATCTTTGTTTTGTCTTAAAAATGACAATGAACAAACCAATCAGCCAGTCCAAGTCTGCCTTGTGTATGTCAGAACTCCACTAGAATCTCGTTGGACCCAGTTGCTCTTCCCTTGCTCTTCCTACGAATAAAACCCTTAAGTTCGTTAACCTTTATAGACTTGCAATACCCAAAATCTCGCCATCTCTCGAAGTGCTCCATCTCTCCCAACATAATGTCCTTGTCCCTCTCTTATTTAAGAGTTTATGGATTTTCCTCAATACTGTATGCAAATTATTGCTTTAGATAGGCTTGCAATTTGTTAATATGGTACATCGTGCTATATTATTTTATCATATGATGGAGATGATATATGCATGCACATCCACTGCCTTTCAATTATATAGGCATGTGATGTAACAAAACTGTAAATAAATGGATCGTTTGTCTAACTCAACTCCAAAAGCTAGCTTAATACATGAGGATCGCCCAAGCCATATAAAGAGGCACCCATCCCTTTGACCCTTGATGTGGGACTCTTCACGTCTCTCCATACGTCCAAAACTAGACATATGAAGCGTGGCTTAAGTAACATGGTGCCCAACGTTAGAAAATTTTAATTGAGATGAGTTTGGCTCTGAAACCATGTAAAAGAGATGGATCTTATGTCTAACTCAATCTAAAGAGCTAGCTCAACATCAAGAAACAAGAATGGGATGAGTCCTACTCGATACCATGCTATGTAAAGAAATGAATCTTGGGCTTAACTCAATTCCAAAAGCTAGCTCCAGAGGTGAGGATTGCCCAAGACCATATAAAGAGATTGAATTATCTTCATCCCACCGATGTGGGACTCAACAGCCCCCTTATGCGGCTAGGCCCCCAACATCAATAAACCATGAATTGGGATGAGCTTGGCTATGATTATCATATGAAAAAGGGACTTTGGGCCTTACTCTATCCCAAAAACTAGTTCAAGAGGGGAGGATTGCCCAAGATCATATAAGGAAACCATCTCTCTTTGATGTGGAACTCTTCAACACCTCACCTCACACCAAGAGTAGGAGAGTTGGACATCTGTAGCATGTAGCATGAACAATTTACTATAGGGACCCAACATCAGGAAACCATGAATTGGGATGAGCCCGACTCTGATACCATGTTTTGGACCTTGGGCCTAACTAACCCCCAAAATTAGGTCAAACTTTGAGGATTGCCCAAGCCATACAAAGAGACCGCCTATCCCTTTGACCCACGATGTTGGACTCTTCACAGGAACATCAAAACAGAGTAAAATAAGACTCATTTTTGGGAAGACTCAATCTGGATTTAAGCTCCTTCTGGATTGAGATTCCCGCTTGCGCGCGCACACACACACACCCAGAAAAAGGAAAAATAAAACAGACGTAAAAGTGTTCACTAATGTTTACTTTCACTTAATTTAATTTGGGAGGTTCCTAGTCATCTTGTTTTCTTTATGCCTTCCTTTTGTTTACTGTATGCGTTTGACTGCTAAATTTTGGCTCTATGGAGGAAAAACATTGATGATGATGGTTTGAACAATAAAAACAAAAAGAGTACCATGTTGGTTCTGCTCTCTCTCTTTATGATGAGGGGCAGGGTTGACGGATTTCCACAAGACTATAAACCTTTGTACATTTCTGTTCATTTCAACTTATATTAGTTTTATGATTGTTTAGTCTTGATGTGCTCATGGTATAGGTACAGGAAACTCCTTTGCATGGTGGACCTTACGAAGGACTTCTTCTTCAGTTACTCATACCATGTTATGAGGAGTCTACAGAAGAATATGTGCGATAATGATACTGGACCAGACCTGTACGACTCCATGTTTGTCTGGAATGAATATATGACACGGGGAACAAGAAATCTCCTTCACAACACTATTTGGACAGTGGCATTGGTTTATGGATTCTTCAAGCAGGTGATTTATCTGGTATTTAAAATTAATTTACATTGATTCTTACTCTTGTGGAATGTATAACAGGGAATCAAGAAATGGCCTACTGATCTAGCCTGTGGAGTGCAAGGAGAGCCATATGATTCAACAAGCGTTCTTTTTCTCTTTTCTGTTGGCTTGGGGTTGATATTAAGGATACGATCAAACTTGTTTGGCCACTGTTTTCTCTTCCAGCTGTTGAATTATCATGTTGATAGTGCTCCTGTTATTTAGGCAAGCTGGGGCATCTTTTTCGTGCTAACATAGCTGAAAATACTATTTCTCGATTTTGGTTTATGGGGCTTAATATTGCAACAAAAATTGAAGGGAAATTTAGGGTTCACTGTGGTGGTTTTGGAATTGGAATGGCATTGAGTAGTAGCATAAAATAATAACAGGCAGCCATAAACAGAAGGCTGTTCTCTCCTGGTGAATAGTGAGGGAAATGGTGCATGGATATGAGAAACAATTTTCTTTTAAAGACAAGTCCAGGAATTTCATCCCGAACTCCATAGGGCTGATATTCAAAGAACTTTAGTACCTGACCTCAAGACCCGTTGTATGAACCTGCCTACCTGCCACACAATTTGCTATTTAAGAATGTTTATGGGTGAAATGTGAGGTTGTTTTGTTTAAAGCATAATACATTATTTTGTTTTTACTTTTTTTGTTAGGTTATTCTTACTATTACTTTGATACCTGATACATTGTTTTTTTGTTTGTTTCCAAAGAGAAGCCCTACCAAACTACATTGTCTGACTTACTTTATTTGCAAACTTGAGATGTCCCATTAATGTAGTTATTCTGATGAATCCAGGAAACCCTGTCACTCTCTGGGCGGGACTTCAAGTTGACTTTGATAGCAAGACGTTCACGTCATTATGCTGGTACCAGGTAAACAGTTGAATATATTAAAGATGGGTGTAACTTGTTATTTTTGTTGTTATTATTATTATTTTCTTTAAAAAAGTCAACATTCATTTCATTGATTTACCAAGGCAATGTCAAAAGTACATATTGGTGAGCAGGTTTTTTTTTTTAATTTTCAACTTTGATCATTGATATGGGCAAATGTACAACTTTGAGTTTGGCATCCCAAACTTTGACATGATTAAGGGATAGTAACAGTGTAGGACTGTTCTACTAAGTATCACCAAAAAAGGGGGGTGGGGTCCATATTAGCTCAAAAGCAAACTGAACACGACATACAATTTAGGGGGGCTCGTAAATAATATTGGCAGGGCTCATTGGCTTAGTTCTACAGGTTGAGAAATCCCATCTATCCATACCTGGTGAGCAGGTATGCTACTGCTCTTCTAACAAGTCTACCCAACTGTCTATACAAAGTGATAATTCTTTCTTTGACCCAAAAGTATAAATGAATTTGTTAATCTTTTGTCATCTTAAATTTTCTTTCATGTGCAACATCCTCCCAGTCCTTTCATTCTAATGGTGTCCACACAGAAGGTTAGCTTTTCGTGTTGTTTTCCTCTCAGCACTGAACCTTATCTCCACCACTAACACCTCTTAACACTTTCAAGAAACACATAATTGATACCGAATAGGGTTAGTACTTGGTCCATTATTGTGAACCACTGAATAATGCAACATTAAGTGATTTATATCTTCTCCATCATATTTGTTCATTTTAACGCGAACTCACAGCTGTTCGTTTCCTTCTAAGATTGTCAGCGTGTATTCACGCTGAACACTGCCCATTTGGACAATACTTGGTTGAAGTTGAAAGAAAGTATTTTAAAGCTTCAGCTGTGTTTGGATATAAAATTCACTTGGATGAAAGGAAAAGGAAGGCTATGAATAGACTTGAGGAAATTGATCATGGTAGGCTACATGAGCAGGAAGATAGCATTGTAACTGCTGAAAGGGATTCACTTTTCAGCGTGAGTTAGAAGAGAGTCCAAAGGCAGAGGGGGCGTCATGGAGATAGAAATAAAGGGAGATATGGATAAAGCAAGGAGATAAGAATACAATTTTTTTTTCACTGGACACTAATGCACATAAGAGATTTAATTGTATTGATACAATAAAAATCGCGGAGAAGCTGGATGAAGATGAGGGAACTATTAGAATTACATAGTTGGTTATTGTAAGGAGTTATTTGCAGAAGTGGAGCATTTGAGGCCCATGTGGCGTGATGAAAAGGTGGCCAAATTAATTGATGAGGACAGGGAATGACTCCAAAGGCCCATCACAAGTGAAGAGGTTGAAGAAGTTAAATCGTGCAATGGTGTCAAGGCTGTGGACTAGATGTATTTAATTTACCTTTCTTGCAGAGATGTTGGAGTATAGTAAAGGGAGATGTATAGACAACAATGGATTTTATTTTTCTTTTTGATCAAGTTAAAGTATTATTTTGAGAAAGGTAATATTTTATATATTAACAGGTATAATATACCAACTGGATAGTCTCCCAAACAGACATTTACAAATAGGAAGCTTTCTATCTATGTTCCTCTTACATGTTGTCAAAAACCTCAAAAATATCTTTTGTTTCTTCTAAACATTCTTTTTCACACCAAAAATAAAGGCCAAAGCAGTCCATTTTCAACTTCTGAATATTGCTCTCCTTGTTCAACCCACCTTTGATTTCTCTCTTTCCATATTGTCCACAAGATGCATGCAGGCTGAATCCTCCATCTCTCCTTCTGTTTGAACAAAATTCCTTCTCTGTCCCAGCTGTCTAATACCTCCTTTGCCCTCGCTGGCATTACTCACTTGATTCCCCTCAAGTAAAAGTACTTCAGTCATAAGCATGACCAAAACGGCCGTATACAAAGGCTATACCAAAAGTTCAAAACTCTACAATATATGATTCTCTGCAAATGATTTTTTTTTTAATAATGAAGGTTATTTTGTAACAAAATTTAATGCAACTTTTACTGCATTTAATACTAAAAAGAAGGGGGCTGAAGAGATGAAAGACTTAAGACCTATCAGTTTGTTGCGTAGTGTTTATAAAATTATAACTAAATTGTTGGCAGAAATGTTGAAAAAAATGATCGGGAAGTTGGTGGATGGTAATCGAAATGCATTCATTAAGGGTAGACAAATTAGTGATGGTGCATCTGTGGCTAATGAGTTTGAATTATTTAAACAACAAAAGGCATGAAAGGTGTGCCAGGGGTAATGTGCAAACTGGATATTGAAAAAGCCAATGACCATCTTAATTGGGACTTCCTGATCAACACTCTTAGACAAATGGGTTTTGGTCCTACATGGCTCAAGTGGATTGAGTTATGTATTAAAACCACCAGGGCCTCCATTTTGGTTAATGGAGAACCTGTAGGTTTTTTTCCTGTTGAAAGAGGTCTTAGACAAGGAGACCCTTTGCCCCCTTTCTTGTTTATTGTGAGAAATATATGAGAAGAATATTATTGAATTGTTGCTGTTTACATTATTACATTGAGACCCTATTTATAGACCCTAGAATACAATCCTTTACCAAGTAGGATACTATTTAGTATTCCTATTTCTATTTCTATTCCTATTCTTATTCTAATAGGATTGTATAAACTTATTCCTATTCTAATAGGATTGTATAAACCTATTCCTATTCTAACACTCCCCTCAAGCTAGTGCATACAATTCATGTACCTAGCTTGTTACAAATGTAATTAACACGAGGACCGATGAGGGGCTTGGTGAGATATCTGCAAGTTGATCACTCAACTTCACAAATTTGACAATCAATCTCAATGGGCTTGGTCTTCTCATGAAATACTGAATTTGATGCATAATGTTGATAAAACAGAGAGTGATAAAATTACAGTGTTGAACTTCCCAAACCAAGCTTGCAAAGACTGTTTCAGACCATAGAGTGACTTACGTAATCAACATACAAGGCTACTAAACTCCCCCTGAGCAACAAAATTAGGTGGTTGCTCCATATAGACTTCTTCACAATGCAACGGTCGCCGAAAGTGCTCAAAATCTAGTATAAAGTGTATGGATCATGTTGGAATCAATAGACGTGTCAATATTTAACAAGAAAGTCACCGAAAAATTGGCCGGAACATGCTCATATGCCGGAGTATTAGATTTGATGGATAAAAGTGGTCACAATCTAAGAAATAAAATTATATGGGTAGGGTCGGAATTATGTCACGACCCAACTAGAAAATAGAAATTATATAGGAAGTTCGAATTGATGGAACGACCTCCATTGAAAAAGAGAAATAATATGGGTAGGGTCGGAATGATGACACGACCCTACTGAAAAAAGAAAATTATATGGGTAGGGTTGGAATGATGGCACAACCCCACGCAAATCAGATTTGAGGAGTCACCGGAAAGACGAATGGAACTATGCAAATCAAATCTGAGGAGTCACTGAAAAGACACATGATGCTATGCAACTCAGATATGAGAAAATAGTTCGGAAAAATCCACGATACTACACAAATTAAATATGAAAAGTAGTCCAGAGAGATGCACGGTGCTACGCAAATCAGATATGCAAAAAAGGTAGTCACCGGAAGGATGGCACGGTGCTACAAAAATTATATGTGAAAAAGTAGTCACTAGAATGATGGCACAGTGCTACACAAATTAAATATGACAAAGTAGTCACTGGAAAGATGGCACGGTGCTACGAGTTAGATATAAGAAAGTAGTCACCGGAATGATGGCACGGTGCTTACATAAATCAAATATGAGAAAATAGTCACCGAAAAGATACACGGTGACCCAACTTTTGCTAACATAATTGTTGGCCAGATGGGTGGCATATATGAGTAATAGCCGCCCGCCAGCAGCGGAAACACTTTGATTGTTTACTAAGATTGTAGAGACACTGATACCATGTGAGAAATATATGAGAAGAATATTATTGAATTGTTGCTGTTTACATTATTACATTGAGACCCTATTTATAGACCCTAGAATACAATCCTTTACCAAGTAGGATACTATTTAGTATTCCTATTTCTATTTCTATTCCTATTCCTATTCTAATAGGATTGTATAAACTTATTCCTATTCTAATAGGATTGTATAAACCTATTCCTATTCTAACATTTATCATTGCCATGGAAGGGTTGGACAGTTTGATGATGAGAGCTTCTCTAAACAACTGGATTAGGGGTTTCAGAATCAAAAACAAAAACAGGGTTAATGAGGTGATGGATATGACTCATTTATTGTATGCGGATGACACAATAATATTTTGTGAAGCAGAGCAGGAACAACTCTGTCGCATCAGAATTATTCTGGTAATTTTTGAGGCATTCTCTGGACTTGAGGTGAACTGGAGAAAAAGTAGCATTTTTCCTATTAAAGAGGTCCAACAGATTCAAGCTTTGGCCAATATATTGAAGTGCAAGATAGAGAGGTTGCCTACAATTTATCTAGGTCTGCCATTGGGTGCTAAGCATAAAGCAGTTAGCATCTGGGATGGTGTACTAGAAAAATCAGAGAGGAGACTGGCACTTTGGAAATCCCAATATCTATCCTTGGGGGGAAGAGTCACTTTGATTAATTCTGTTTTAGACTCTTTGCCAACATATGTGATGTCACTTTTTCCCATTCCCAGCAAGGTAGTCAAAGCTATAGACTCATTGAGGAGAAACTTCCTTTGGCAAGGTAACAAGATTGAGAAGAGCAACAACTTAGTTAAATGGATGGCGGTTCAACAGAGCAAAAGATTTGGGGGTTTGGGAGTAAGAAACCTAAAGATACACAACAACAGCTTACTTACCAAATGGTTGTGGAGATACAATTTGGAAGATCAAGCTCTATGGAAGGAACTCATTCAACACAAGTATGGTCAGGAAGATCAATGGTGTTCGAGGAAGTGACAGAAACATATGGTGTGGGAGTATGGAGGACTATAAGAAACCTATGGCTGGCTTTAAGAGACAATGTAAGGATAAAGGTTGGTCGAGGAAATAAGGCTTTGTTTTGGAAGGAAGACTGGACTGGTCAAGGGTCCTTGGAAAATTTATTCCCTGGGTTGTTTTCCATTTGCCTGAATCCTGACAGCAAAATACAAGAGGTGCCGAGGCCCAAGGAAGGTGTGCCGTGTGCTTCTTCATGTGGTTAGCTACTAGAGGAGTGATTCTGACTACGGGAGCAAACAACAATCTCAGTGGACCTAAATGCTCCTTTCTTTGAGAAGTGGCCTCCGAGACGAGGATCTATAATCTGACAAAAATGATGCCTATCTGCAAGATATGATTTTTCTCATGCCACTAAGTTATGTTCATTCCTTGATCTTCTCTTGTCTGTGGCTCTTCGGCCGGCCAGTATTTCAAGGAAAACCACCCAAAGCTTTATAGACATTACTTTTCACTGTCAGATGTCTTGCAAGAGTATAATAAGGTTGCTTGTGTTTGGATCAACTTCAATAATATACAATCCAAAGGATGACACAATCAAATATGCAGGAATTACTAACTTTGATTCCTGTAGTGAGACTGAAATCTACATTGAAGACCTTGTTTGCCCCATTTTACACACAAAAAAGATTGCCAAGGATACAGTCAGAATGAAGGCTGCAAAAACTTAAAAGTCAGATGACTGATGATCATGTAAGTAATGAATTGCAAGATTCCACTTTATACATGTCTCACAAGTGCTTCTCAATTCACTTTCTTTCATAAAATATTGAAAAATACATTGTATACTTAAGGGACATTGTTACACCATGTCTGCTTGGAGCTGTGCTTTGTCCTTTTCCTTTTGGCGTATTTCCATGAAACAACTTTTTGCGTGAACATTTATTTGGTTGTAGAGCTTAGTGTCTTCAACACTCAAAATAAATGGAATTGAAAATTGTTTCTCGAATCTTTGAGCAATTCAAAGGAACCTCTACCTCCCAAGATGGAATGATTTGGAATTATAACTGCAAAGGAAATTTCAGTGTGAAGGAAGCTTACAAAAAGTTCAACCCTTTCACCTATCAGGTTACTGGCTGGCCATGGAAACTTATTTGGAAAGTTAAAATACCTCTTAAAGTGTCCTGCTTCACTTGGCTACTAGCAAAGCAGGCTGTTTTGACTCGGGAAAACCTCATGAAAAGGGGTATCCAACTGAGTCTTTGGTGTTTCCTGTGGAGAAGAGGCTGAAACAGTCAATCACCTCTTTCTTCACCGTAGGATCACTAATATTTTATGGAGCATTTTCATCAATTTGAAGGGCCTATTTGGGTGATGCCAAGAAATACCGTCCAGGCCCTGAAGATATGGAGTAGCTTTGCCTACATTTCTGGTCATAAAGAAAGATGGAAGATTATTCCCACCTGTATCTGGTGGTCTGTGTTGAAAGAGAGGAACCTCAGATGCTTCCAGAACAAAAGTAACAACATCCAGAAGATGAAGATGAATTGCTTGGTTTTATTTCATTTTTGGTNTGTTTACATTATTACATTGAGACCCTATTTATAGACCCTAGAATACAATCCTTTACCAAGTAGGATACTATTTAGTATTCCTATTTCTATTTCTATTCCTATTCCTATTCTAATAGGATTGTATAAACTTATTCCTATTCTAATAGGATTGTATAAACCTATTCCTATTCTAACATTTATCATTGCCATGGAAGGGTTGGACAGTTTGATGATGAGAGCTTCTCTAAACAACTGGATTAGGGGTTTCAGAATCAAAAACAAAAACAGGGTTAATGAGGTGATGGATATGACTCATTTATTGTATGCGGATGACACAATAATTTTTTGTGAAGCAGAGCAGGAACAACTCTGTCGCATCAGAATTATTCTGGTAATTTTTGAGGCATTCTCTGGACTTGAGGTGAACTGGAGAAAAAGTAGCATTTTTCCTATTAAAGAGGTCCAACAGATTCAAGCTTTGGCCAATATATTGAAGTGCAAGATAGAGAGGTTGCCTACAATTTATCTAGGTCTGCCATTGGGTGCTAAGCATAAAGCAGTTAGCATCTGGGATGGTGTACTAGAAAAATCAGAGAGGAGACTGGCACTTTGGAAATCCCAATATCTATCCTTGGGGGGAAGAGTCACTTTGATTAATTCTGTTTTAGACTCTTTGCCAACATATGTGATGTCACTTTTTCCCATTCCCAGCAAGGTAGTCAAAGCTATAGACTCATTGAGGAGAAACTTCCTTTGGCAAGGTAACAAGATTGAGAAGAGCAACAACTTAGTTAAATGGATGGCGGTTCAACAGAGCAAAAGATTTGGGGGTTTGGGAGTAAGAAACCTAAAGATACACAACAACAGCTTACTTACCAAATGGTTGTGGAGATACAATTTGGAAGATCAAGCTCTATGGAAGGAACTCATTCAACACAAGTATGGTCAGGAAGATCAATGGTGTTCGAGGAAGTGACAGAAACATATGGTGTGGGAGTATGGAGGACTATAAGAAACCTATGGCTGGCTTTAAGAGACAATGTAAGGATAAAGGTTGGTCGAGGAAATAAGGCTTTGTTTTGGAAGGAAAACTGGACTGGTCATGGGTCCTTGGAAAATTTATTCCCTGGGTTAAATACAAGAGGTTTGGTCCCCACAAGGATGGAATTTGCTCTTTAGGAGATTTCTTAATGATTGGGAAATAGAGTGGGTATCGGATATGCTAGCTTTGATTGGAGATTTTCCTGGCACAAATCTGGAAACAGATAAATTGCTATGGAGGCATCATACTGATGGTCAATTCTATGTGAACAGAATGTATAAAAGGGATCTAGCCACAATTGTGGGGAAGAAATCAGGGCCATGGAGTGCTATATGGAAGAGTGTAGCCCCTACTAAGGTGAAGTTTTTCACTTGGTTGGTAACTAGGAGAGCTTGCCTGATACATGATAAACTTCACAAGAGGGAAAAAATTATTGCCACAAGATGTTATCTTTGTAAAGAGGCTCTAGAAACCAACAATCATCTGTTTCTCCACTGCAAAGTAACAACACAAGTATGGGCTCTATTCACCAATATAAAGAGCCTAAATTGGATTATGCCAGAACATACAGCAAACCTACTAAGTTGTTGGGTCAGAAGGGGAGGTAGGAAGTGCCAGCGGAGGTGGTGGAGAACAGTACCTGTGTATCTGGTGGATCATTTGGAAGGAGAGAAATCAGAGAATTTTTGTAGGGAAAGAATGCACTATAGAGAAGATTTAGTGGAAAGTAATTACCACTTTAGGTTTTTGGTGTAAAGAAATGAACATAGAAGAAGAAATTCAACTAGTGGATTTTATAGGAGCTTTGTAAGTAGTCCTGTTTTTTTTTGTTGGTTTTTCTATGTAACTAACACTTTTGGAGGTGGCCAGCATAGCCCTTGATGCTGAGGAATACAATGTTACCAGTTTCAAAAAAAAAAAAAAAAGGCATGAAAGGTGTTACCTGCAAATTAGAACTTGAAAATGCTTATAATCTCATGAATTGGGACCGTTTGCTCAATATGTTAAAGATGATTTGGTGAGAGGTGGATTTAAGCCTCTAATTCAACAGAGTTTTCTGGTTTGGTTAATGGAATGCTTTCATTTTTCAGTAACTAATCCCCATTGGACAAGTCTGTCTCTTGTGTATAGTGTTTCAAGTATAGCCATCCGTAATATAAACATCCATTTGGGAGAGCCGTTATTATTGCATATCAATCTTCTCCTATTCACCTTCTGAAACTCACCTTCCAGATTCTTGTACATCCTTTTAATAAAGAATCTTTCCATTTGTTGCACATCATTCATTGTAAAGCCTTCTTCCCCAAAGTTTTTTTTTAGCCGAAAAGGTCTTCTGCACCATCTATGAGGCCTGTTTGCTCTTGTATCCCATATTTGATCCCCCCCCCCCTTAACCTAGTATGTATGCACCCATACAACCCATAACTTCTCTTTCTTTTTGTATATATATTGCACAGTAGCTTGCATACAACAGTCTTATTCCTCAGTAATACACCGATGATATTAAGACAACTTGCTGTTTGTTTGAGGACCACATAACTTTTCCCATGCCAATAGTGCCTTTTTCGATGTCTCAGTTGCTCCAGTTCATAGAAATATTCAGTAGATCCAGAGAGGATTGAGACAGGGAATCCCTCCTCTTATCTCTTTCTTCTGGTAATGGAAATTCTTCGTTCCATGTTGAAAAAACCCGAGAAGCTAGGAGGGTTGGGGGCTGTAAAATGTAGTGTCAAGGGAAGAGGTGAAAGGAATATCTCACACATCTTATTTGCAGATGATACATTTCTGTTCTGTGAAAACTAAGAGGGAACAATTACTTTATCTTAGGGGATTTGTTGACCTTCGAGGCAGTTTCAGTTTTGAAAATAAATCTGACGAAGAGTTGCATTTTCAATAGTAATGCATGTAATATGATTGATGAACTAGGAGATAGTATGGGTTGCAAAGTTGAAAAGTTCCCAACCATTTATTTAGTCTTCCACTTGGTGGAAAAGGAATGTCAAGAGAATGTGGTAGGGATATGATAGAAACATGCACAAAGAAGATGTCCATGTGGAATAAACAATATTTATCCTTTATAGGGAGATTCATTTTGGTTAATAGTGTATCACATGATATACCAACTTATTTAATATCATTATTACCTATACCTTTTTTTTTTGACATTGGTAACTGTTTCTATTTCTGTAACACAGTACATGGGTTGTACTGAAACCATACTTACAAAAGATCTCAAAATCTACTGTCCTATCCTTATAATGAGTCTAAGACATAATTGATAGAGACAATATCATTAGAGTATATCTGGTTACACCAAAAACATTAAGTCAAAATACAATTCATCTTGACTTCTTGTATAGTATTCTCCATATTCTCAAAAACTCTAGGGTTCCTCTCCTTCCATATTGTCTACCATATAGATGCAGGTACAATTCTCCAGTTGTTTCTGTTCTTAGCGTGTACTCCTGCTTCTTCCCAACTGTGTAATGCTTCTGCTATTTTCCCTGGCATGGACCAAGATATGTTTTTGAGACATAGGAATAATCTCCATAGTTGACTTGTGACCTTGCAATGTATAAATAGATGGACCACTGTTTCTGCAGTTTCTCCACAGAAAAAACATCTGCAACATAGAGGGATCCTCTTTTTCATCAAGTTATCTTGTGTCAGCACTACTTCTTTAGCCAATAGCCAGACAAAGCAAGCTAAGCAAGCTACTTTCTGTGGGATTTTGGCTTTCCAAGGCCATCGGAGTATCTGCTGGTTTGGTTGGTTCATCTTCCTATAGGCTGCATTTAGTGTAGAAGTCCCGTTACTGTTTCCTGCCACTGTAGAATGTCTTGTCCAGCCTTCAAATCACTGAATTGGTCGATGGTGTTGAAGAATTCTGTTACTCTTGGTATTTCCCAATCATTGAGGTGTCTCGAACACAAAATTACACCCTTGAGGTGTCAACAATTCTGCTATTGTGCTCTGTTGATGTAAAACTAAGTTATAAATATCTAGTAATAGTGTCTCCATGTTGCCTGCTTCATGCTAATCATCCTTCCAGATGGCAGTTTTAACTCCATCTGCCACTTTGACTATGGTATTAACTTTGAATTCATTCCACAAAATTCTGATAGATTTCCATAAGCTAACACCATAGGGAGTAGTGACCTCCTTTATCATCCAATTATCATTCTCCTCATATTTAGCTTTAAGGACTCTGACCCATAGACTTCGATTTTCATTTGAATATTCCCATAGCCATGTCATTCTTAAAGCTTTACTCTGATTCTTCAGATTCTTGATCCCCAATCCCTCAAATATTTTCTCATTGATCACTGCCTTCCATTTGACTAGGTGATAACCCTACCTGTCTTTGTTCCCTTGCCATAGAAATTTCCTCCGGATGCTATCCAACCTATTGATGATTCCTGGTGGGATAGGAAATAATGACATCATATACGTTGGAAGTGCATCAAGCACAGAGTTTATCAAAGTCAATCTTCCACCCATGGAGAGATATTGGGACTTCCACTTTGCTAACTTCTTCTCACATTTCTCAATCACCCCATTCCAGATTTCCATAGACATAGACTTGGCCCCCAAAGGCAATCCAAGGTAGATAGTTGATAGAGCACCCACTTCACACCCTAACATTGTCTTTGAGATTTCCATGTTTGGCACTTCATTAAACGGGGTATAAGAAGCTTTTCCTCCCGTTAACATGTAAACTTGGCATTCCTTCAAATATTACGTATACCTTAAGCAGTTGAAAAGAAAATAAACTCCATTAGGAGTCATTTTCTCTGGAAGGAAATGCAGAGATAAACAAAAGATGCAAGTTGACAGAAAGAAATGAGAAGATGGAAGCTGGAGGGCATGTGGTTATAACAAGATTCTACTGTGCAAATGACTAGAGAGATTTAACGAGGAAGAAAGTGAACCTCGGAACAGGCTGATTACCGTTAAATATGATAAAAGATATTTCTGGGATTTTATTCCAATGATTTCATATAGAGGAGCCAGGTTGTGAAATTGTATATGTAGTTATGGCCTATCTTACAAAATTCCCTCATTTATATAATGGTGGAGGTTGGAAATTGGTGCAAAACTAGATTTTGGACAGTTGTTGGGGTAGGAGTCTCATGGTCTTGGAAGATGCTTTGGAAGACCAAAGTACCAATTGAAGTTGCTGGTTTTGGATGGATTGCTGCCCAACCTGCATCATAACTTTAAAACTTATTGTAGAAAGATGCCCAGTCTTGCTATATTTGTTAATTTACCTTTTAATTGGGTGATTGTGTAGTACTTTCTTAGCATGGTTTATTATGCAACGTTGTAGGCTTCAGGTTTTTGTTCTACTACATGGGCATTTCTATCAGTCTTCATTAATTATATTTCTCATCTGGACATCATGTCTTTCTTCTTGGTGCTTACTCTTCAATTCTGGTGCTAACTGTTCTTTTTGCCTTTCTAGATATCTGAAGCGAGGCGTAAATGAAAATGGTAAAGTTGCGAACGATGTTGAGACTGAGCAAATTCTATTTGAGGATGTCCCTGAAGATTTCCCAGTGCAAATTAGTTCTGTTGTTCAAAATCGTGGGTCAATCCCACTCTTTTGGTTTCAGGAAACTTCACGACTAAATCTGAAACCTGATATTATATGTATGTTCAAGCTAACTCATGCTACCTTTGTAAGAGTTTAAAAATTGCTGTTCGGTTAACTTTAGTGTTTGTCATTTAGTGTCAAAGAGGGATCAGACATATGAAGCAACGAGACTTCATTTCGAGAATCTTGCTGAGAGATATGGGAACCCCATAATTATATTGGATCTGATTAAGGTGAGGGATGCTTTTTTTGGTCTGTTGTTTCTCTGTCAAAGGATCAGAACTATGCTGTTTTAATATCTTAAGACTTAAAGAGGCAAGTAAAACAGTGTTTCTTCTTAGGAGCAGAGAGCCTTCTTTCTTGAACACCCTGATTCCCTCATCCCTAGCTCACTAGGCATGCTAATATGCTAAAAGAAGAGAGAAAAAGGGGAAAAAAGCATCTTACAACTGTGAAATTCTTCAATTGACAGACCCAAGAAAAAAAGCCTCGGGAGTCTATCCTTCGCACTGAATTTGCTAATGCAATTGAATTCATCAATAAGGATCTATCTGAAGAAAATCGACTTAGATTTCTCCACTGGGATTTGAATAAGCATTCACGAAGGTATTTGGCTTGTTTATTTCTGTTTCTCTAACTTCTTATTGAAAGATCTGATTTGCTATAACTTTTGCCTTTTCTTTTCCCCTTTTTCAGCAAAGCTACAAATGTCTTGTTTTCTCTGGGAAAAGTGGCTACATATGCATTGAATTTGACAGGTTTCTTCTATTGCCAAGTTACACCAGCTATAAGATCTGAGGGATGTTTGAAATTGCCCACTTTTGAGTAAGTTATTCATTTCTTTGCTAAATCTGCAAACACTTGAAAGGCATTTTTTCTATACAAATAATCTGTTTTCAGTTTTCATGTGGTAGTGCATGTAGAGTTCTGTTCAATTTCTTTGATTGTTACTTCATGTCCAATTGGTCATTCCTCATCTTAATCGAAGTCTTATCTTTTTATGGTATTCCATTCTTTTTGATGTTTCACCTTATTCCCTCTTTTTTTTAATCAATTAATTGTATTACAAATCATAAACAAGGTCATAAAAAAATACCATATACAAGTGGTATACCAAAAGGTAAAGAATCTACACAATCAACTGATTTTCTATAAGCTCCACCCAATCATCTATACAATAGGGGACTTTCTGAGTGCACCAAAAGAAAATAAGGAATGAAGGCTACTCCTTAACTGGGGGAAACTTGGCTCTACACCTTCAAAAGCTCTTCTATTCCTCTCACTCCAGACAAGCCACATTAATGCAAATGGCACCACATTCCATGCCCTTCGTCTTCTCTTTTTTCCCCCGCTCGTCCAACTGAACATCAGCTCTTCCATTCTTCTTGTATATTTACTTTTTTTTATAGTTATTCCTCTACACAAATGTCAAAAAAACTATCAATTTTGTATTGTTTCTTTACACTCATGGTCTTGGATATCTAGGATTGTTTTTTCCTCTTTGGCGTAGTTGCATTAAGTATCCTCCTCCAGGTAGTGATTCCCTTTTTTGTCCCTTCTGAAAAGCTTTTGAAAATTTTATGGACTAATGAATGTGAATCTTGCCAAATTGCATCATAGGGATGGTAATTGTTGAAGAGTGACCATTCTTCCAAAATTTTAAGCTAATAGAGTGAGCATACTTTTAATAATTACTTAATTGTGTCTTTACACACACCTCTTCACCTGCGGGTTTCATTCTTTTTCATGTGTGCGGTGAGACTTGAACCTAGTACCTTTACCTGCTTTGATATTATGTCGAAGTGTGTGACCATCAAATTTGAAAGCTTAAGCTATTAGAGAGAGCCTATTTTTAATTCTTAAATATGTTTTCAACAATGATGATCATCTTTTCTTGAGCTTCATGTATCTTGAAGTTTGGATCAGTTATTGGTCACATACATCCTAACTCACCAATAAATTAAGGAGAAAGTCATATACTCAGAATTATGAAGGAACTGTAGTCTGTAGTTATGCTGTGCCTGTCATCTCAGTTGATTGGCTGGGTATATAATTGTCTTTGTGACAGCAATAGGCTATAACTATAACTTTTGAGACATCTTGCTTTTGGTGTTTGACTTGTTGGTGTTTTCATATTTGAAGTTCTAAGTGATCAGACCTCAATCTCGGCAATCTAGACAGGTGAAGAGGTTCACTAGACATATGGGGCTGTAGAAGGGCAACCTTGTGCTGATTTAGATTTGAATTTGTGCAGGGATGCTGCAAAAATAATTAGGTTTTAGTCCGCGCCATCGTCAGCTTTCATGAGGATATGCTTATACTTAATGAAGTTAGCTTGATATACATGGATAATTAGTTCTAAAACAAAATTACAAGTTTGATATAAGAACTAAGCATATGATTTGTGGTTCCTTTTTAAATCTAATTATTCATCTTCAATTTAGATCTGATTTATATTGTTTCCTTGGGATCAAATTTGATTCTATGAGATGGGACAAAGGGACAGATGTTTCTACATAAGTAGGTCCAGATGTTGTAGAAAGCCGAGCTGAATGCAAAAGTGTAGAAGAACCTTTACACTATTAGTTTCTGGACACAACCTGCCTTCCAACAGTTTCTAATGGAGGCCGTGTCAACTATCCACGTGCATTGATTCTTGTTCCGCAAAGGGGATTTGAATGTATCTGTTCCGAAATGATGAATACTACATGCCTCTTGCCCAGAACCCTACCGGCTCCTCTGTTTATCCATTCTCTAGTACTGTAAATAACATATTTTCTTGACCTATACGTTAGTAATTCTTGATTAAAAATAACATAGTATCTCATAGTTTTCTTACCAGTTCTACCTATCAAGAGTCTGCGGTTTTAACTCTCTTCAATGTGAAGAGATTTTCTCTGTTATTCCTTCAGGAAGCTTTTGGTCCAGTCCTACTTTTTTCCTATTTTATGATATCACTCTCTTCTCTGCGGTCCCCTTCTATTAGAAATAATACAACCGTCTGGCTGATTGGCTTCCTTATACATTCCTTGCTATAATATCTTTTGACGCTATGAAACATCTGCTACCTTTCAAGTCATTACGACAAGAGTGAAAAGGCTCTTCCAGTTTCAGTGATGCAGCTTAGAAATTCTGCACTTCAGAGTTTTCCAAAGATGATAGGAAAAATATTTCTCTTTATACGTTGATGTGAGCTACCACTTGAAGTAGGTCAGTAAAAAGTGATAAAGTTGAATTGCATGCATACATTTGCTGTTTTGTTGGGTGTTTGAGCTGCTTAGAATTGTATTTTAAAAATAGTTGCAATGATGTGGCTCAGATGTACTGCTGCTAGTAATGTGGATCCTTTGAGACATTTTGACCCTGCTGTTGAGAAACAATATAATAATGACAATGGTGAGTCAGATAACTCAGAAGGGAAAACCAATGGGTGTAACTATGTTAGTAATGACTATCTTAAACCAACAATGTTCCAAAAGGGGGTGCTAAGGACAAATTGCATAGATTGCTTGGATCGTACAAATGTGGCACAGTATGCATATGGATTGGCTGCTTTGGGTCATCAACTCCATGCATTAGGAGTTACAAATTCAACAAAGATAGACCTTGATGATCCTTTGGCAGAAGAATTAATGGGGTTCTATGAGAGGATGGGTGATACACTTGCTCATCAATATGGTGGCTCTGCAGCTCACAACAAGGTAATGCTAGTGCTTAACATTTCCTTTTTCCTTCTTTGCACATTATTTGTGAATCAATTATTTCATTTTAAAAAAGGACCTCACCAGCAGAGGCAGATTTACGTGGAGTGGGGTGGTTCATGTGAACCCATGCTCCCTCCCGAGACGGGGTATAGCAGTAGTATTTTAAATTTTTGCTCGTTAAATACTTGAATAACAGTATGTGAATCCATGCTCAAGTGAGCTCTTTGGTTCGGCGGTTGATGGGTGCCAGCTTAGTCATGAGGGTCGAGATTTGATTCCAGACTGTAACTCTTTCTTTATTGTTTCCTTTTCTTTCTTGCTTTCGTGCCTTAAGTCATTTTTTTGACTTATCAATTAATTGGTTACCGTGTCTTTAGTCATTCTCCCAGTTGTCCCTTCTTTCTTATACTTCTTTTCATCTCTTTATTTGACATTCTTCTTATTTGAGTTCCAAACTTTCCAGAAATACAAATACTTCCTCTGTACCTTTGTACTTGCCATACTTTCTTTTGCACATTTCCTGAAAAATTATAAATAAAAGTAATTTTTGACTAATTTATCCTTATTTCTTTACAAAAAATGTGTAAATTTATGTGTTTTATGATATGCAATCAATATTGTTTACTTTCAAGAACAATTAATAGTAAGTGAGAAAAAAGTTTTTTTTATTTTCCTAAAATTATAATATTTTGGACCAAATATTCTTAATAACCATGGCAACTTAATGAAGGGAGTACCTTCTCCTCAAACACTCTCGTGAAAATCATCATAAATAAAGAATTTAATTATTTTTTTCAATGCATAAAGAACTTCAAAATAGATGAAGAATTTTTTAATGGTTGCTTAGTTTGCGATATAAAATATAAAATATTTAATTAATAATGCTATAAATAGTTTTTAAAGTATGAAAACTCGTCCAGGAAAATATTAAAGTTAGTGATGATTTCTTGTAATGATAGTCTTGATTACAGTTTGCTCATTGACTTTGTGTCACCGTAAAAAAATTCTACAATCAAATCAAATAGTTATCTTAAAAGTAGTGGTGCACCCGTCCTCTAGAAATCCTAGATATGCCTCTGCTCATCGGTGTGACATTTATGTTAAGTTGAAAACATGACACAACCCGCGAGTCATTTACAGACATCCATCAAGTTTGTCCAACCATCAATCAACATGGCTCTTTACTTGGACCAAAAATACAAATGAAATAAGAGAACTTTTAAGGGTTTCTTTATCATTCATCAAATATGTAACAATCTTCCATCTGTAATTTTCTTTCTGCAAATTATTAGGGTTGCTAGACTGTAATGAGAACTATTTGTGATAATTTTTAATGAGGTAGATGATAAATAAGTCTTTCAGTTTTCTTCTTTGATATTTGAAATGACTGTACTCCCAAGGCAGATCAAAATATCATAGAAGTTTTGTTTTCACAAAAGAAGTAGAAGAATAAAACTATCATAGAAATTGTTACAAGCAGCTTCTTTATTGTGTATTCTGGGGTACGTGGGTGGCGACTGCATGTGTTTTGTACTCCAAATTCTATTTTTTCTTTTCTTTTCTTTTCATCCTAATAATTAAAGGTGTGATTAGTTTCTTGCATAGTGAGAAAGGAAAGAACCTTTTAACTTGTAGCTAGAGCCAGTAACATAGTTCAACTAATTTTTTTGTGAGATACAATCCAGCGATCAGAAAATGGAACTTAAGGAGCTAGAATGGTAGGACCCAAAATACAGTCATTCTTCCCTCATTTTTATTTGCTGTTATCCCATATGCCTCCTTGATACTAATGGAAACAAACCCCAAGACATACACATGTATGTTGTATCTTTTCTAAACCAATGTTAATAGTTTTGATCTTGGGCTAGTTGACAGTGTGGGAATGTCTCCTGTAGATATTTTCAGAGAGGAGGGGCCAGTGGAAAGCTGCAATTCAATCACAGGAGTTCTTTAGGACTCTTCAGAGATATTACAGCAACGCTTACATGGATGCAGAAAAACAAAATGCTATTAATGTGTAAGCTCATTTTCTCTTTATTCCTATGTGCCAATGCAGTTTTAGTGAGTGGTTTAGTTTGTGCAAATCCTTTAAGTTCAACTTCTTTCCTTCTGATATTCTATTTGCCAATTTACTCAAGATTTCAGATAATTTGAAAAATGGCTATGAGCCTGATACTTGAATTTTGATGACATTCTATGAGCAGGTTTTTGGGTTACTTTCAACCGCTTGAGGGTAGACCTGATATATGGGAATTGGACTCCTATCAGCATTACTATGTGGGTAGGAATGGGGAAAGCTATGTTGGCGACAGTGGAAGGTATAATTGTCAAAGCTGTGATGTTTTGCCTCTTTAACTTTCTTGCTTTCTATAGATTAGATATTTATCATCTAAATTAGGATGAGACAGATATAGAAGACAAAGACTTTGATATTCTGTAGCATTTTCAAGGTTTAATTAATTTCCTTTGAAATATGTGTTACACCAGAGATGGCAGAAATGTGCCTCCTACCGACTTGATCTTTTCCTGTAAATTCTTTTTTTGAAGTATGGAAGGATAACTGTATATTCTTATGGTGATAAACAGGTCGCTCTTTCAAAGATCATTCTCAGATGGGAACATTCTTCATGAAAGTCAATTTCCCCTATCAACTCATAGTATTGGAAAGGGGCTTGCTAAGTCTAACCTGTCTAACCAGTCAAAAGAAGGAAGCAAAGTGCTCTCCGAATCAACACCAGAAATGTCAACTTGTCAAAGTGATTTGACATATTCAAGGTACACAATTTATATGATTGATGGAAGTCTATTAGGTGTCAAGATCACCATGATATCTAAAATATGTAAATCACTATGTGAGCTGATAAGACCACCATGATATTTAAAAGCAAATAAAGCATGTATGCAAAATAGCAACCCCACATGTAACCCGTATGTAACTGTACCTCTTCTGTACCATAACCATAATACCACGATCAACCCATCCATCACTAAATCTGATAACCATGACAATATATACATCACCTCCTACTCCCTAACTTGACTCTGGACCAGCATCACCGAATAGAAGCTTTTAACAAAAAGTAAGACTAATACCAATTTAGAGATTGACAAGGACTCTTCGCTAGCATGATAGACCCAAAAAATCATAAATTTTACTGAATCATGTCAAAAGTAAGAAAGGAATAGCCTTCACGTATCTTGAATTTGAGCTTGAATACTTGATATAGATAATCGATTTTCTTTCAAGGAACAAACATAACATCAAATATTCTTGTTAGAAAATATGTTCTCATTCTATAAGCTACAACAACTACATAAACATTGCTTCATATATATATATATATATAAAATGAATATATTACATATAGTGAATGAATGGATGGCTATAAATAGATTTTTCTATTTAATTGCTCAGGTGCCAAGTCTTGAAACACATTTATGCCACCTTTTACTAAGGATCTGTTGTACATTCCCTCCAATTCCACGTGAAAGTGGAGGTGGCACATCCAAAATATTTTTATCCCATTACGTATGCGTTCGGGTATTGCGTAGGTTCGTGTAAAATATACATAATGTTTCACATATAATACAAATAATGGAAAATTATTTTGAATGAAGGCTACATCATATAATAATAGTCTTTCATACCATACTTACTATCTCTACTAAAACATCAATAACTTATTAAAATCTAATAAATATGTACATAAAAAAATCATAAATATTTGAGGCATTTTAGGAAGAAACTGGTCTTTGGCTCCAGAATTGTGGTGCTCAAATCCCTGAAGTCGATTCCATAGTAGAATATGTTGATTGTCATACTGCTGAGATCTACAGAGTCAAGAGGTCTCTGTAATGCCCTTGGCAACTTTTTCTGAGGCACCATGTATACCCCATATGATGCGAAAAATTCCTGGACCAAGGGAGGGCCATATATCCCTGGGGGTCAGTGAATGGCTTCCATGTTGGGATCTGAAGCTTGGCCAAGATGGCTAGATACTCTTCTAAATCGTTGAAGCTGATCTGCCTCTCTTGGGAGGTGAATATCCACCAAGTTCGGTCCTCTCCCGTTTCCCCATACATTTTACAAATCAGGGCCTTATGCCAACACTTATAGCTTTTGAGCATCTCATATATCATGGATTTAAGCTTAGCCAAAACATTTCTTTTGGAAAGCATAATCATGTATCCGTAAAACATACTTATAATACGTAGCTTTTCAAACATCAAAATGCATCATATTCATAATCCATGAGCCTTAAGCCAACCATATCATATACGTAACTTTTGAAAGCGTAAACATGATTTCATGAATCACTTGAAACATATGTAACTTTTGTTATGAAGTTACCAAGTTTCAAAAAAAATAAAAATATGTAACTTTTGTTATGTATCGATCAATGCTATTGAGACTAAGTTGCACCTATAAGTGTTGCACATACCATTCAGACCCAAAAATACTTGTATAAGCTTGTGAACAATGCATATGCTCATCTCCGCATATGTACAACCTCGAGTCTACTTGAAAACCATTTATGCTTTTTTCATCAAACAGATAGGATGCAAAATATTTGGTAGTAAACACAATTTAGAACTTGGCCTGCTCTTACCTTTTTTTCTTAGCTAGCACCACAAGCTCAACCAAAGCTCCATAACTTTCATTCTACCTCAGTTGTACTTGAAAGGTCATAACAAACTCATGAAACAATTTCACATTTGGGTGAATTGTCTTTACACATCTCAATTATATATCCTCTCGCATCTTTATTTTTCACCGAACCAAATGACCTCGAACCTATCAGTTTGATAGGGAGTGCATAAGGCAGGTTGAAAACAATGATCAGTAAGCAAATGCACAGTTAGCTTTAATAAACGAAAGACTAATTTAAAAATGTTGTACTGATTGTCTTCCCTCGAGGAGAGGGCCGGGAAGCTGATATTTTTGTGAATTTGGATATAAAAAGCCTACAAACATGTGGACTGGGGATTTATCATTAATATGGAATAATATGAGTTTTGGAAGCACCAACTGCATTAAGTGGAATCTTCAGTGATGAGTAATGGTGAATCAATAGTGAACTAGGAGGATTCTTTCCCGTCGAAAGAGGTTTAAGACAGTGGAATCATTTTTCACCCCTTTTCCTTAACTTGGCTATGGATAGTGTATTAAAGGTTCATAATTGGAATAAAAAGACATAGAGAATATATCATATCTTCTACATGTAGATGATAAAACTCGTAATGTATGAGGTAGGGGAAGAGCAGGTGTTATGCTTGAGAACTATTTTATTGATAATGCATCCAAAGGTATGGCTTAATAATCAATAAAGTGAATGAATACGGTAGGAAATTAGGGTTCAAATCCAACAGTGGAAAAATTAATTAGGTAATTTCTTTCTGTTTACCCCAACCTTGTTGGGTAAAGTTACTCTATAAATGTGCTAGTGGGAAGTAGCAGGTATCTGGTGGAATAGCCGAGGTGCGCTCAAGATGGTGCGGACACCTCTGTTACCCAAAAACAAGTACTTTATTGATAATTATAGATGTACAATGTTTCCACATTAATTTCAAGAAGCTGTTTGTCTTGCTACTGAGGTCAGTCACTCCTAGGAATTGCCAAAAATACTGGCTACAATGTTAGAAAGGCTGGCTAAAAGTATCTTGTGTGCCACCAGGGGCAAGACTAAATCAGATTACATAGGGGAAGGGGAGTTGGAAGAATCAGAAAGTTGGCTTAGTAGAAGGATGATACTTGTCACTAGGTGGCAGATTGGTCCTCAATGCATTTTGTATATATACTATGTCCCTACTTTAAGTCTCCAAAAAGTAGTAAAATGACTGAATAAGTTAAGAAAGGATTTTCTACGACCGGAACAGAGAGAAGAACTTCCAATTTTGTCAAATGAGATGGAAGTCCAAACAGAAAAAGTGGCATGGAATTAGGAAATTCAAAAACCATAATGATAATCATTGTTAAGTGGCCGTGGAGAATCTATGACAAAGAAAATGCACTTTGTAGACAGGTGATTAGAGAAAAATATGGTATGGAGGTCTGGAAAACTAAATCATCCACTTGTCATGGTGTATGCAATATGCACCTGGAAAGACATTAGACTATTATGGAGAGCTTCATAGAGAATACCACTTTCAATGAGAGAGATGGCACAGCAAACTTTTTTCCTGGCTTGATGCTTGGATAGAACACTCAACCTAGAAGAACCAAGTCCCTACTAGTTTCAGAAATGCAGTTAATTAGAGCAGTTATAGCATATTACAGACCGACATCAATATGGGACGTGGAACTTAGTAGCAATTTCAGTGATTGGAAGATAGACGACGTGTTCCAACTGTTACAGCTATTAGACTTCACAGCCCTTCGTACAAGCCGTGACACTTGTTATGGAATGACTGAGTAATGAGAAATTCTTTTTATGGGATGACCGAGTAATGAGAGATTCTTTGTTAAACCTACTATAAAATCCTTTGCATATCAAAAATGTTCCAGTCTGGGTGGCCATGAAAACATTGAAGAATTGAGCACCCTATAAAGTGGAAAGTTTCACGTGGTTAGTGGCATAAAATGTATGTATGATACAACATAAACTGCAATATAAGGAAATGCAATTTCATTTGAAATACAAATGTATTTTTTCCAAGCTGTGTGCTGTAAGATGATCGGTTACAGGGAGTTGACGACTTGATAATTTCCTCAGCTCATTATGTGCAGTAATGGACCAGAGTTTTTCTTGTTGTAATGCACACACCCATCATCCTCTTTGTTGAAGTGTATACTGTATATATCTAATCTAGATGGTGAAGCTTTTAGGGAGAGCATACTTTGTCTACTTGTCAGCCACATACTCTAGTTGCTCGATCTAATCATCCTTGAGAAGTGAGAAATTCTGCACATTTTGACCAATTTAAGGTGAAAATGGGGTTGCTCCCTTGGCAAAACTGGATAGCTTGTAAGGTAACTGCTCAGGTGTGGGCTCTGTTTACAAGCATAGCCAATGAATATTGGACTATGCCGGAACACACCTCTGACCTCCTTGGTTGCTGGATCAAAAGGGGAGGCAGCAAAAGTCAGAAAAGATGGTGGAACAGTTCCAGCAAAAGCCAGCAAAACTTATTCATAGGGGTCACTCAGAATGAATGCATGGTTTGGTGGTTGCGACACAATTCAGGCAGATTCTCTGTCAGCCCCTATCAGATGCTTATTGAGACAATACAATGATGAATTTTGGATAAGAAAGCATATTTGGAAAGTAAAGATCTCCTGTAACGTGACATGTTTAATTTGTCTAGTAGCTAGAAGGGCCTGCTTAACACAGAATAGTTTGATATATAGGGGTGTACTACTCTGCACTAGATGTCACTTGTGTGAAGAGAGCCAGAAACTAATTGTCACGTGTTTTTACGTTGTTAAGTGACTGTACGAGTTTGGAATATATTTCTAGCATAAGCAGGGAAACATTTGGGTCATGCCAAATAACACCAAGGATATGTAGTCATGCTGGAACAAAGGGAGAAGACCCTCTGCTAAGTAGAATAGCTTTGATTTGATTCCTGCATGCATATGGGGGCTGTATGGAAAGGAAGGAACTCAAGGTGCTTTGAAGATAGGGAAAGCTCATTCCAGAAGATAAAATGAATTGTCTGCTGTTCTATTTTTGGTGTAAGCAGAAATTTATAGAAGATTCAGAAGTTATTTAGATGTTCTAGATCCTTGTAAGAAGATAGAAATTTCAGATTGTATATTTTGGTACATTCCCCTGTATTATGGCCAACACAGCTTTTTGCTCCTTTGAATATAAAATATTGTTACCATCTCTTAACAAAATAGCTCTGTTGCCTTACCATTATTTCTGTGGTTAGTTGAAGTACGGTTTATTGATTCTATTTCTCACTGGATGAAAGTGAATGTGCTACTTCTGAGAATTTAAATGAATTTAGATTTAGCATGAAATCTACTTTAAGTTTTTATTATCCTAGAAAGGAAAAATCTTCATATACATCAGTTTCTTTCTCACCTTCTGCTCTGCTTATTTATCTTTCTTTATGCAGGTATGCTCAAACAGTTCCTACAAGACAACTTTTTGTAGAAATGCAAAGAGATCGATCCCTTGAACAACAAAATGCAGAAACATATGACTGCTCCAACTTTGTTGACTTAGATTGGTTGTCTTCTTCTGGGAATTCCTGTGAGGAAGAGTTTTTGGACAGGTAATTGATTGAAGACACTAAGACTTATGACATATTTTGTTGAGGTTTACATTCTGTCAAGTTCTGTTGGCTTTAGGGGTTGTTACTCGTTAGGTAGGGTGTAGAAGAATAATGCTAAATAGAGTGTATTAGTAATGTTTGCATTAGTAATGTTTCGTATTACTTATGTAGGGATTAATTTGTATTAAATATAGTATGCATTGCATAATTTTTTTAAAAAATATTTATTTACAAAGATACCCTCCCACAAATATGGTGGAAAAGATGTAAAAAGGGTTTTGAGGGGCAATTGGGTCTTTAACCATACTAATGCATGCATAAAATCCTCTTGCATTACTAATACCATAGATTTTCATCTATTAGTAATACACTTCTCAATACAAAATAGAGTGTATAACTAATGCAAGCAGCATTAGCTATACATTAGCTGAATAAGTATACCAAAAAAGGTACTACTAATACACAAAGCTAATACATGCATTATTTCTTCTAATACACTCTACCAAACGAGTCCTTAGAGTCTTGGAGGAACTAATCAGTTGCTTAGGCCATTTTAAAAATATGATTCCTTTAATAAAGCGAAGTTTGTTTATGTATTTATCTCCCATCAACCCAATTACTAAGATCGTGAGACACTTTGCACTTAGGTCCTTCCCGTTTCCGAAATGTTTGGTACTCTTCCATGCAACTCTCAGGGGTCGTTTGGTAGCTGGATAAGAAAACAAGTTATCCATGTATTAATTTTTGTATAGCTTATACAACGTTTGGTAGATAGGTAGGGAATAAACTATTCATGTATAAAATTAGTATGACGTGGGTTGACAATTTAGAAACCTGCATAACTAATACATGTATAAGTTATGAGAGAATCTATACATTATTTTATGCAGAATAGAAGGTGGAATAACTTATACATGAATAACTAACCCTGCATAAAATAATACATAAATTTACTCATTACGAATCCCTAGATTACTAATACCTCCATAACTCTAACCAACAACCAAACGACCCCTTAGGTATTGAGAATCCAAGTTATCTGTTAATTGATATTCCAAATGGTTTTAGTATGCTTTTTATGACAGAGTAATCCATTGGGGCCAACCACAACCTTCAAGACTAAGGGATAGGACCCATCGCTCTACCCTTCTCTACTTAAATACTAGACTTAGTTCGCATGGCGCAGGACCCTATCATGTGACATAAGTCACAAGTCCCTCAACCTTTGCCACTTGAACTAAGCTTTCGGGGAAAATGTTTTTATCATAATTTCCTTTTCATTTTAACTTTTGTTTGTTCTGGTAGTCAATTTTGTATGACTTAGTGTTATTCAGTGAAATTAGTTTCTTGTAAATTAGGAAATCAAATTGCTTTTAAGATCTTAAACATGCTATAACTTTTAGTACTCTGTAGCGTTCATTTTCTTTATGCCTTCAATCTTCTTGGGGTTTTGTGTAATGTATGGCTGGTCATACTCTGTCAGTTGGCTATTTGGGACCAGTATTCCTGTGTTAAACTGTTTCCATTTTTTGGTTTCAAAGGATAACTTCAAATGAATATTCTGGTGATATCTGTTTTTGATAAAGGTGGTTTTAATCTTGATGGTTGTATAGACTAGGCAGACGTTGAAAAAAAGTTGAGGCTTGACAGTGGACACTTCCTTTGTGTTCTGTGTTCCTTATTTCTCATATGGTGCCGTCAAGTTTCTGTTTCTGTAATCAATTGCAGGAAGATAATCGTTGAGTTCTTCCATCTAGAACTGATTGACTTGAAGAAACAATGTCATTTGTGCTTTCTATTGGTGCAGGTCTTTGTTTACAAACTCCCCAATAGGTGGACTATCATCAGAGAATGTTGTCAGTGACGTTGTGGGGGAAACAACTCCACTCTCCAGTGAAGGTGGCTGTAGCATGAATGTTGGTATTTCAGTTACTTCACAAGTAAGGCTTTTACCACCTTTTAATTAATAATTTTTTGTTGCCAAACCGCTCAAGTGATGTCTTTTGGTGTAATGTCATATCACCGAAAAAATATATATACATGAGGGGGTGCTTATAGAAGCCTTTTGTCTCCTATGTTGAATCGAAGAACAAATAAACTTCCCCTATGCAAAAAAGTTTATTTAACTAAATGAGGAGGACTTCTACTTTACAAGATGTATGCATTTGAGCTTTAAAAAAAGATCTAACTAAATGTTAGAACCTATCTGTTGACGGAAGTAACATTCAAGCAGGTTCAAAAGAAAATTTACCTTTTTTCACACGAATCCTGAAATTTGGCAATCCATTTCCATCGTTCTTCAATGTGGCTATAACTTGTCTAGGAAAATTTATATCCTCAGTGAAGAATGAACTCAAAATTGTTGTGTTCAAAAGTAACATTTTGTGTATATATATAGACATCATTACTAAAATGTGCTGGAAACCAAAATGGATTGTTACAGCATCCTTGCTCTTCTTATCCTAATACCTTAACGATTTCCTCGTGATCATCTATGTACTCAGACTTGCACCAAAAACCGAAAAAAGAGAATACAGTTTGATTTAATTTTCTGTAAAGTACTACTTGCATCTTCAAGACATCTAAAGTTTCTTTCCACCAAATGCTTGCTGGGAAAATTTCCCATCTATCTTTGTGGCTGTTGCAGTTCCTCCCTTCATTCCAGCTTGCTAGAACTTCATTAGTTATTCTGGCTTTCCATCAGATTCCTCCTAGATTGATGAACATATCCCACAGCTGGCTAGTAATTCTATAGTGTTAAAACAGATGGTTGATTGTTTCTGTTTCCTGTCCACACAGATAGCACCTTGAGCGCAGTTGTATCCCCCTCTTCCTCAGGTTTTCCCGAGTCAAAACAGCTTCCTTGCATCCTCATTTGTTGTACCTCCCGGAAGTCTTGTAGCTGCCATGAAGCTTTTGTTTTTTTGATGGATATAATATGTTACCATTTTCAAAAAAAAAAAAAAATTAAAAAAAAAAGTGAATCAGATTCCACTCTTACCCTGTGACAGCTATTATAAAGACACCACTGTTGTCCAATCTTCAGGGCTTGGACCTCAGCTTTATTGTTACTGTAGCAGCCGTTATGGGCAGTGAATACCATCACCATGTGTCCACTGTGATTTCTCAGTACACCACCATTCCCTGCACTTCGTGGATTTCCCTTAATACAGCTATCAGCATTCACATTGAATTCGTTTTAGCTTGGTTTAGTCTATCTACCCAGCGAGGGATGGCAATGGGCCGGGGCGGGGGATAGTTTGTCTCTATGCGGGTGCGGGGCGGGTTGCGGTTTTTTAATAGATGCATATATAAGAAGCCACTAACCTTGCTCACATCCAAAATTACATTGAATCAGACAAAGTAATGATGCATAATTTATTAAGTAAGTGTATAATTATGGGTATTTAATGAAAGTGTACTCGGTTTGAATAATTTTTTCCCTGAAGACTGCCACTTTGTTGTGGTAATTTTTTTCTACAAATTCAATTCACTTTCCAGTTCAATTAAGGATACACATCATGACAGAAATGAAAACAACTTTCGTATGATAGTACAACAATGGAATATTAAAATTCCCTGCAAAGAGTATGATTATGACAGTTAAGATACTAATTAGCGGAAATGTGTAAAAAAAAAATTATGAATTTCACTTTTAGTATCAAACTTAATTTTAAAAGAAAAAAATAAAAAAACTATGCGGGGTGGGGCGGGTTGCAAATAGATCTTTTTGTTATGGGAGGCGGGGCGGAGCGGGTTGAAGTATTCGTGGGGTTATGCGGGTTTGCCCTGCAACCTCCCACGCCACCCCACCCCGTCCCGTTTACCGTCCTTATACCCAACTTGATATCACTTATAGGTCTATTTTGTTCCGCCTGTGAACTAGAGATTTAAAGAAGGTAAGTGTGAGTTGAGCAAAAGTTTCATCATACTGGGACAACTTCTGATCTAAACTCTTACTTGTTCAACTTCTGATTTCATCATACTTAAAAGCACATATGTGCTTGACTGCTTTCCTATTTCTCATACTAAAATTGATAGTAAACATTGCAAAAATAGTTCATGAACTTTGTTGTCAAGTTTTGTCAGGCACCACCTCATTACATTAGTTCTGAGATTTCCACCTGAAAAGATTATACCACAAGAATTTGAAAAATAATTCTAGATAGATGTGGCCATTTTCCCTTCACTGAAAGATGGTTGATAGTCAGGCTTCTACCACATTAGAAGTTTTTATTGTGGTTCTATGATTAGATGGAGGACATTATTTGGCAATTGACGGTTCATTGTAGACACTTTCTGTCTTTCCTGGTTTGCCAGAAAATTACATGACTGACGAGTGACGACCATCGAAAGTTGTCTTTGTTTCTCGAAGCTCTTCAGGAAATGGATAAATGGTGGACCATATCTTCTCTATAAAAGAGAGAAAAGATTTATATTGCTATAAACTAAACTGAGGAAAACATACCATATGTACTTGTCGCATGTATAGTGTATTGTTTGTTGGACCAAGAACCAGATCAAGTAGATTCTTAAACTAGAATTTCACTTTCAAGGTTGTCACTACCACCTATAATTGAAGTAACATGATAGGTTTCAAATTGACGATTATGTAACTATTAATGTGATCATTCCAATAAAGTTGGAGTATTGTAACTTGTGTCATAATTGTAGTAGGGATCATTGGTCTAGGGAAAAAAGGGATGGAGGGCTAATGAGATACATTCCCAAAGCTCAACCTTTTAAGAAAAAAAGTTTTCACCTTACTTGCCGTCTTTGGACAGAAAAGATCAAATTTATAAAGTTATTTGTCAAACTGTGAGTCTTGAATTTCCATAGCTAATTTAAATATAAAGGTGAGATATCATTGGTTGAAATAGTAGTGAAATTGGGTTCTGTCGGTGGGGTGGGGGGATTATTGGTAACTGGGCAGCTACTAATGGAAAAGTTGTCGAAGAATGTCTTTCTAAGTGGAGAGTACTTTTTGTAGTTTGTCATAGATACTTTCGCCAAGACTTTCTCAACTCCCTGAAGTATTGAAAGGAACGGTTTTCTTTGATCCTCCCTGTACATGTCCAGCGTTCTCTTGGTGCTATTTTCATTAAAAGACAGAAACTGAATGTATTGATTGTAGATTCTAAGTTTGTTCATCTCAAAGAAGAAGATTCTCTGAACAATATTAGCAGCTTTCCTTAGTGTGTTGGTTTATTAGCCACCTAACACATGATTGTAGTGCTTCTGATTTGAGGCCATATTTGACTGACTCAGTCTTTGTTTCTGGTAAAGTTGACAACGCACTGTATTAACAATTAATGCTAAGTTACTGAATAACGCTGTGTACCTTCTCTTTGCTTGATATTCAACTATAGAATTCACTATCTGCAGGGAACAGCAAACACCGGAGCAGAGGCATCCTACAGTGATGCCCAGAGTTGTGTAGTTGTCGAGGAACTTTCAGATAGCTTTGTACGTTGGGTAAACTATGGAGAGACCCTGTGTCATTGAGCTGTTGAAACATTGTACTTTATACCTTTCCAGTGGGTCGTGTTGGTAAATGGCGGCGCCTTCAGCTCATTCTACTACTGGAGAAGTGTGTTCTATGGTAAATGGCTCATGTTTGGAGAAGTGTCGCGTGGGAATCCTAGGATGAAACGCAACATTTGTTGTATCAGCATTCTTTTTACAATATTACCCGACTAAGAAAACCATCTAGGCCTGCATTTATATGATTGTGAAAATGGTCGATCTAGTCGGATACCATTAGTACATAGTCAACAGTTATAAGATTCTTTCTGGAACTCTTTTTCACAGATTGTAGGTTCCAATGTTGTAAATACTTGCTAGCATTTCCATTCTGACTTATTTTAGGTCAATTTTTCATTTGAAACACATACTTGTATTGGAAGTGACATCTATAATCGTGCAATAAGTTGTTGAAACAAATTTGCTACTTGTATTGTCAATTAACAATCATCAGGCAAGGGGCACTTGGCTTCGAGTCTTGATAAAGATGCTAGAACCATTTAGCTGATGGATTTTCGATGCAGAATGAGCAAGGTAACGGCGAAAAGCATAATTATACTAAGCTAGATATGCTATTGCTCAAGGATATTTTCATTTGTACCTTCTCCTAACCATAGCTGCCTCACCTAATTAGGTTATGAACAGTACAATTCTCACAAGGACTAAAATAGAGCATCACATCTTCATGTGTAAATAGTTGAACTAAAAGGACTAAACTGTAACTTGACTTTTCTTAATATCAACTAACTCCACCCTATTGAGTACTATTCACAGTTTTTTAATCTGCATCATTTGGGTCTAGTTCAGAAAAGTCTTGACAAAAATTGCTTTTAGGATTTTTATGACAGTGAACGTACTCAATTGACCTCAAGTTTTGTCTTGTAAGCAAAAGTTAGAACTTAGGTATGTTGTCCATTAGAGATAAGTTTTAAACTTTTGTCTATGAGACAAGTGTGCAGGATAATTTAAGATGGTAGAAGTTTTACCTTATAAGCAAAAGCAAGAACTTAGGTATGTTCAAGATATTTTAAACACAGGTTCCATAAACTTGGTCTTATAAGCAAAAGTTAAAACTTATGCCTAGGCAACTATAAATTCCTCCTAGCAAAATTTTCAAGTTGTAATCATGTTTAAAAAAAATTATTTAGGACATAATTTCCTCCCTTAAAAGCCTTTATCTTCAAAGAAGGTAGGAAGTTTGGTCTTCACCACCTAATATTCTTCCTAGGTTGCCTATTCTCTAAGCATGCCCATTCATTGCTGCAAAAACTTGATGCACTACTAGGAGTGGCAAACAGGCAGGTCATGTTGAAATGAGTTAGGTAAAAATAATAAAATTTTCTACCCATACATATTTGATATAGATTAAAAAAAAAAAAAGTGAATTGAGTAATGTACGACAAATTAATGGGGTATCCATATTTTATGATCGATAATATATTTTGATACATAGTTGATCTACTTTTGAAAAGATGAAATATCCAACCCGTTTTTAAATGGTAACCGTTTTGTGTACAACCTTATTTTCCTTTTTTTACCATCCTCCTCCCAAGAATACTTTTGAGGCTCCACACAATAGGGACTTGGCTAAATCTGTTATGGTTAAATGTATCTGGTACACTGTGACATAGCTTGAGCCTTGAGCTATGAAACAATGGTAGAAATTAGAATAAATGGCTACAGGAGGGGATAATACTTAGCTGAATGCTTGGTTGGACAAGATCAGCTGTCGTTAGTTAAAACCAATCTCCCACATGCAATTTCAAGTCACTCCTGTTTTTTGGTTGGCCAAAGCATGTTATATCTAGTGTTGAGCTACTATATGCAAATGAAACCTGAGATGAGCTAAATAGCTGAGTTATAAGTTCAATTATACCACCACTCAGCCAAGGGAAGATTAAGAGACCAGTTCATGTTGACTGTTTGAGTAATAACACGCGGTTTTGTTTAGTACTTCAGTCGGTATGTATGTCCATCTGATTGGAGATTGAAGGCGGAAAAAGTGACTCCCTGTCATGCAAATGGCTCCTATATTGCCACTTCCAATATGTTTAAACAAGTCTGCCACAAAAGAAGCAGATTAATAGCAGCAATGAAATGGCTGTTCTTGGTCAATCTATCTACAATCACCAAGATACTAGTTCTTCCGCTATCAATAAAATCCTCCATGCTGATACAAGACCAAACTGATTTAGGAATAGCTAAAGGTTAAAGCAGGCAGCCCAAGAGAGGTTGTGCTCATCATATATGCCCTTTGATAAACTGAGCACTTACTCATAGAAGTGTTAGTATCATACCTTAGTAGAGAAGAATTGAAACTCTGTTGTAGGTGTTCTTCATTTCGGAATGGCCTCCGCTGAATAACATCTTGCCTGAGTAATCTATCATACCTGTTGGTTAATGAACGTATACCTTTCAACCCCTTTTCCTGCTCTTTCTCGATAATTGCTAGATACAATCTTTGTATTACTTGTAATCATAACTAATTCTATAATTTGATCTCCGAGCTCCAATGCCAGATCAACTATCACTACCTATGAAACATACAAATACGGAAAATGGCAAAATTCCCATATACATTCGCTGCTGTCATTAGCCTAAACATGCTTAAAACTCAACACTGCCACTCGGCCTAAGTTCTCTTTCTATTCATGACCAAAAAGATACTGGGCAGAAATGGTGTTCGATGATGGAGAGAGGAATAGGGGAATAAGAGGAAAAGGGTCGTAGTGGTGATTTGAAGAGAGGAGAAAAATGAAGATGGAGGAGGAGATATGATGGCAAAAATGGCTGAAAAGGGAGATGCAGAAAAATGGAGAAGATGAAAGGAAAAAAGAGGAACCCTCATATGAATGATTTAAGAATGGAAAAAAGATAAAACTATAAACCTCGTATGTTTTAGAAAAAATAACAAAATGAAAAATAGAACTTTTGTGGGCGAGGGTCTCAGCAGGGACAGGTTGAAAACAGAAAAAATGCTGCAGGGGCCACTGGAGCGAGCTGAAAATGGGAAAAAAAAAATGCTCACAGGCAAAAGCTGGTGGAAATTTTTGCAGGTTAAACCCCACCCTGCCTGCCATGCCTAGACAACAAGAACCAAGAAGTATGAATTTACACTAGCCACAGGAGATAAAAGGAATTGAATGAGTAGAGAAGTAAAAGTAGGAAGCTTATAGATCATTGAAATACTTATATGCAAGTTGGTCATGTGCTACATCACATTATGAAATTTCCAAACATTGTCTAAGACCTGCAAATATTCATCATCGCATTTCTGGAGCAAGAAACTCATAATAATGTGATAAGAAGACAATGCATCTCTGTAACAATGAAGTTAACTGCACCAATAAGTGATTCTACAACAATCATTGACTAAAACAAGGCACAACACATTGTCCATTGAATTAAGTTTGAGTAGTATGCCAAGGGTTTAGCTTCTTATAAGATCTACTACAAGCATGAGAAAGTTTTACTGTAACAGCAGGCTGTCATCTAATATGGATGCATAAAAAGTTTTCTTTTGATAAAGCTGCATATAAGTTGTTAAAACTGCAAAAGATGGAAGAAGAACCTCTGCAAATATGGCACCAGATTAAAAGTTGGGTAGAAACCCGTAATCATTAAAACTGAGGGCTAGGATAACCTCCCTTGAAGGAAAAAGGCAGTAAAAAGTACACAGAACTACTTAAATATTAATAAATGGAGTAATTAGATAAAAGAAATTGATATACCAAGAACAAAACTACACTTGCAAAGCTTGGGCAAGAGATATTACTCACTTATTTTCCAAATTTAATTGGAATATGAACTCCAAGTCTACTACATAAACCAGCAGTGAAGCGTTTTTCTAGTACTTGAGGAAAGGGTATCATAACATTATCAAGTATAACCACTTCGACAAAGAGTATCATAACATTACCAAGTATACCAACTTGGGCAAAAAGCAAAAAGAAAAACTATTAGAAAAAGACCATGGGCGTTTACCAGCCACCTCCACCTCCACCTCTTCTGTCTTGCATCTCTGCTTGCCTCTCCTCTTTCAGTTTCTCCACAATTTTAAGAATATCTTGGTTATAGAAACGATCACGCACATACTTCCTTTCTTCAGCTTGTATCTCCTTGATAGCACTTGGATATGGATTAGGAGGTGGTTTCTTCCCCTGAAGTCGAGCAATCTGCTTCAATCGAGAATATGCTTTCTTTTTCGCTTTCTTTTCTACACGATATTCCATCTATAGCAACAAAACCACAAACTTCTTAAAAGAGAGATCCTAGGAGAAGATTGAACCTCATTGAATTTAAATCTAGAAAGACGAGATACGTACATCAGCAACAGCCACAGCTTCCTCTTCACTGACCCCCTGCTCCTTTAACTCAAGCACTCGCCACCCGTAAATTCGGGCTGGAGGAGGGTCAAATCCAGAAATTCTGTTAAAATTATAAAGAAAATAATAATAGAGCCTCAATCCGCAAAAACATTGAGAAATTTAACATGCCAATTTTTCCAATAGGAAAATAATGATAAAACACTGATTCTATTCTAGACTGCACAACAGATGATGTGCTGAGACCTTAAATTTTTATTTTCAATTGCCAAAATAGTATTTATCATGTTATGTAATTGGCTGAGCTTTTCACACTTCTTTCCTCGACATGTTGCGCATTATCCTTTTAAAATTAAAGTCTACACAATCAAGCTGTTAAGTCTCTAAACTAAAGGATCAAAAATACAACACGGCTACACCTCAAGGATAGTTTACTAATAATGCTACTGTTAGACGATAATGAAGTCAAACAATACATACTAAGAACCATTAACTGGGTAAAAAGCCATACTTAATAGCATCCTCGTGTTTCGACTCTGGGTACTTCTGGAAGAACTTCTTGATGTAGACATCCTCAGGTAAACTGATGGGTACCAATTTGTTCTCGGCACGAGGAAATGTTGCAGGTGGAGCCCTAGAAAACAAAAATTCAAAGCAGCAACCAGCATTACAGGCATATTTTCATCTCGCACACCTAACAGTGAAATTACCCTAATAAACTCTAAATTTATACATAAATGTGTCATTTCAACATAGTAATAGTTCAAGAGTAGGTTTTTGAACAAATAAAGAGATAACTGAATGAAGAAAAGAAAAGGAGATACTAACTGCTCCATTGCTTTGAGCCATACAGGTTCAGCTTTGGCTAAACCTTTGACAAGCCTTCTAGTTCTACTTAGCAAATCACCTTTCATGAACGACATGGTACCACAGATCCAAAAATGCTGTCAAACCCAAAAAGAAAAAAGAAATCGTGAATATCGTCGGAACTGATGAAATTGAATATTAAATTTGATCGGAAAAAATAGTGCTAAACCGGCCGGCGGCAGAATGGCCGGAGGGAAGTTGGGTTCAGGGATGGTTTTGTGGGCTTACTGGGACGAAGAGGGTAAATTAGCCACTTTTAACACAAGACATAAATTATAATAAAGTACTATATCATTTCGATTTGTTTGTATTTTTGAAATAAAAAGAAAATTTCTTTTTTCCTGATTTGATAATCTTTAATTTTAGTATAATATCTCATATGATAATTTTATGAGTACAAAGTAATTAGAAAAAATCATATATATTTTTTTAACTAGGTAAATTATCATCCCTTCGCGCAGTGGTGAACTACCTCAATAAGCTTATCTATGATTATTCAATTTTGTTTTTAAGTGAGTACACTGAATTGTCAAGAATATTTTATCCAAAGACGAATTGTAATAGATTTTTAATTCTATAACCACTACTAAAAAAATAGTGAATACCGACCTACAAATACCGACTTCCGGAAGTCGATATTCCCAGCTTAGGTTGGAAAAAGCTTGGTCGCTTTTCAATACCAACCTCTGGAGGTCGGTATTTACCGACTTTTCAAGGTCAGTTTTAATTTTAAGTCGGAAAATTCATTATTTTATTTTCTGACTTCTTGAGGTCACTTTTATATATTTGTTTATTTTTATTTTTATTATTTTCGTCTTCTGGATGTCAAAATATTTATTTCTTATATTTTAAAATACCGACATTCAGAGGTCGGTATTAATTAATTTTTAATCTTTAAAAAATTAATTTATTTTTTATATTCTGACCTCCAGAGGTCGGTATCGTTTATTTATTTATTTTATTTTTTTTGCAATTTTAGTTGTCCACTTGAATGTTTCTACCAAAACAGCCCAAAGAGTTGCCAACACAATATTTTTCAACATATACATTAATCTTCTTAAAAATAAACTTCATCCAACTTCAAATTAAACTAAATCCAACTTCAAAATAAACTAAAATACGATCAAACAACTAAACAACTTTAACTCTAATTAGTTTTGACTTAATTCTAACAACTAAATCTACCAACTAAATCACATTATTTATTTGAACTTATTTAAACAACCAAACAACATTAACTCTAACTAGTTTTGAATTAATTCCACCAACTAAACCACATTATTTATTTGAACTTATTTCAATAACTAAACAACTTTAACTCTAACTAGTTTTGACTTAATTCCAACAACTAAATCCACCAACTAAACCACATTATTTATTTGAACTTATTTAAACAACTAAACAACTTTTTAACTCTAACTAGTTTCCACTTAAATCCACCAACTAAACCACATTGTTTATTTGAACTTATTTAAACAACTAAACAATATTAACTCTAACTAGTTTTGAATTAATTCCACCAACTAAACCAAATGATTTATTTGAACTTATTTAAACAACTAAACAACTTTAATTCTAACTAGTTTTGACTTAATTACAACAACTAAATCTACCAACTAAACCACATTATTTATTTGAACTTATTTAAACAACCAAACAACATTAACTCTAACTAGTTTTGAATTAATTCCACCAACTAAACCACATTATTTATTTGAACTTATTTCAACAACTAAACAACTTTAACTCTAACCTATGTTGCGCGGACTCTTCATTTTGCGGCCGAACCCGTCTCGACGCGACACTAGTGAGGGCGCGGGTGCGGGGTGCGTGTCGGATTCGGTCAATCCGATCCGGATACTGACCAAAGCCGAGAAAAAAAATGGGGAAGAAGAGATCAATTTCATGGCCGGCGAAAGTTGACAACGACGAAGTTGTCACAAGGTCTGGCTGCTCCATGGAAAAGAATAATGAAGAGGCAAAGCTTACAAGAATAGAGAGAGAGCAGGCAAATCTTTTTTCTTGTACAAGAACAGAGAGGAGGCGAAGGGCTCCATGGGAAAGAACAAATAATACAAAGTTTTTTTCTTGAAAAAGAAGAGAGAGCTTTTTTTCTTGGAAAGGAAAAAAGCAAGCTAGGGTTTCTTGGGAGAAGAAAGGACGTTCTTGGGAGAAGAAAGGGCAGCACACAGAACTTTAATGAATTGTACTACTATCTAATTTAAGTTAGACTATATATATATATATATATATATATATATATATATATGATTATTTCTTTTTTATAATAAATAAAAGGAATTATAATTTTTTTAAAATTAATTAGTAACATGTAATTAATTTATACTTTTAAGTTTGTATATCTATAATTGATATGCTTTTAAGTATAGCATTTTACAAGATATTTAATATTATTATTATTATTATTATTATTATTATTATTATTATTATTATTATTATTATCATTATAACTATATTTTATAATATTGAATAATTTTAGCCAAATCCCTGCACCCGTATCCATACTTGGATTCGCACCCCCGAATCTTAAAATTTATTTGGCCGAATCCGACTCTCGGATTCGCATCCGTCTCGGATACCGGCACCCGAGTCCGAGCAACTTAGACTCTAACTAGTTTTGACTTAATTCCAACAACTAAATCCACCAACTAAACCACATTATAATTTATTTGAACTTATTTAAACAACTTTTGAATTCTAACTAGTTTTGAATTAATTCCACCAACTAAACCACATTGTTTATTTGAACTTATTTAAACAACTAAACAATATTAACTCTAACTAGTTTTGACTTAATTCCAACAACTAAATCCACCAACTAAACCACATTATTTATTTGAATTCATTTCAACAACTAAACAACTTTTTAACTCTAACTAGTTTTGACTTAATTCCAACAACTAAATCCAACAACTAAACCACATCATTTTAAATAATGAGTCAAACTAGCTAGGGGTTAATTAAACTTTATTTGAACTTATTTCAACAACTAAACAACATTAACTATAACTACTTTTGAATTAATTCCAACAACTAAATCCACCAACTAATAGGATCAACTAGTGTTGGTACTTATGTTTATCAAACACAATATTCCTAAATTAAAGCTTAGTATCAACACTAGATGGACACAAATCGATCTTGCAAGAAAATCAATTTTGTCATCAATAGGATCAACTAATGTTGGTACTTGTGCTCAACAAATATATTATTTCTAAATTTAAAGTTAAGTGTCAACACTAGATGGACACAATTTGATCTTGCAAGAAAATCAATTTTGTCATCAATAGGATCAACTAGTGTTGGGGTACTTATGTTTAACAAACACATTATTCCGAAATTAAAGCTAAATATCAACACTAGATGGACACAAATCGATCTTGTAAGAAAATCAATTTTGTCATCAATAGGATCAACTAGTGTTGGTACTTATGCCTGACAAACACATTATTCCTAAATTAAAGCTTAGTATCAACACTAGATGGACACAAATCGATCTTGCAAGAAAATCAATTTTGTCATCAATAGAATCAACTAGTGTTGGTATTTATGCTTAACAAATATATTATTTCTAAATTTAAATCTAAGTGTCAACACTAGATGGACACAAATTGAGTTTGCAAGAAAATCAATTTTGTCATCAATAGGATCAACTAGTGTTGGTACTTATGCTAAACAAATACACTATCACCTAATTTAAAGCTAAGCCAACCCTCGATGGACACAAACAAATTATCCCAAAATTAAAGCTAAGTATCAATACTAGATGGACACAAACACATTATAGAAAACAATTGCACTTGAACTTCAGAAATTTAAACACATTATAGATAACTAATACTGTCTTATTGATTAAAGGTCTCTTTTTTATGTGAGCATGCTGAAATTAGTTTCTGAAATGTTGTGCGCTCAAGGAGGTCAGAAGTTGAGTCCTTATCTATGTGCGCATGTTAGTGGTTTCCATACTTCAAAGGTAAAATGGTTTGACTTGATGCTACTACTTCATGCAGCCTTTCTATTTTCATATGTGCATACATAACATTGGCAGGAGTGACTGAATTTTTTGCTTCTACCTTGTTGACTTGAATGGTTCTCCAATAGGACATGGCTATTTATACCTAAGCTCCACTTGTTAATTCTGAGGTTTCTTGTTTGTTTTATCCAATGGTGTGTTTGTATATCTTTCAAACAAAGACGGTCTTTAAGTAAAATATATGCAGAAGAGTGCTCACTAACTTCCATACAACTGACTCTTGGGTAAGATGACTGATGAATGTCACAAATTACTTGGGAATCAGTATGTCTTCTTGTTTCCATACAAAGATTGTTGGAATGAACTCTATTGTTTCAGAGTGTCAGTTTCATATTGAGATAAAGGCTCAAGTGAGTCGAGAGTTAATTTTTCTCTAGAGAGTCTAGACTCCTAATAAATCTACATTCACGGACATTGTTTCTCCTTCCATCCCAAGTTTGATTATCTAGTTTTGCCAGTCTCATATAACTAGAGCTTAAATAAATTTGAATAGTTTTAGAGTTCTACTATTAGAGTTATTTACAGACGTGTTTGAGAAATTGTTGGACCATGTAAAAGTCCAGGTAAACTTCAATTTAGCTTTATTATAAGTACTGTTATGTATGTATGATGATTAATCAAATACCTGGATTACTAGAACTTCGCCGAAGAGGAGAGGAATGGAGATGCGAGGGTCTTGCTGTTGTTGTTGTCGTCTTCGATGGGGTTCGCCGGTGATTACCTTGCCTTCGCCGGAGTTGGCTGCTCGCCGCTCGCTGGTCAGAGCAGCTGGAGCTGCTGTTTGTTGTTGTCGTCCTCACTGGAGCGGAGGAGAAGAGAGAAAGAGGCTCGCCGGTCGGAGCTGGTCCCGGCGCCGTTCGCTGCTAGGAGAATAGAGGAAAGGGAGAAATAGGGGAGGAGGAGATGAGAGGAAGATGAAGAAAGAAGGATGGCTAAGGGTTTTGATTCTTTTGGTTTAAAAATGATAAGAATGAAGATTTGATCTCAGCCTTTGGTTTGAATGATATGGACGATCAAGATTTGATCTTGTAGTTGATTTGGATGAACGAATGGCTGAGATTAAAGGATGGGGCTTTTGAAAATTGAATTGAATCAGATAGGCTATAATTGAAATAAGCGAATGGCCATAATTGAACATGAAATAGAATTGGATAGGAAGAGGGCTATAAATTAAACAAATTGAACAAAAAAGGTTATGATTTAAATGATTTAAGGGGAGATTAAGGAAATGCTATTCAATTAATAAAATACTACATATATTTAAGTATTTTCATATAAATTAAACACACCTAAATTTAAAATCATTTAAATAAAGTAGTTATTTCGAGTTTAACTATTGACAAATATAATAATTTAATAATAATAAAAATAATTTAATAATAATAATTGATAATTTTGTAACTTAGCGATACTATAATATATAATTTTAGACAAAATTGATTAAGATTTTAAAACTCGTAATATGTTTTTAAAATATTTAATCGAATAAGTCGGTCAAAATTGGGTGTCAACAATATATATATATATATATATGTGCCTCCTAATTATATAAATTTAATTTTATCGATCAACAGAAGTTTATCAATATCAAATTTAATATATAAATCTCCTTAAATTGATCATCAGTATTTCTTTAATTGATAATATATTTCATATCTGAAACATTAATATATAAGACTTGATTTGTTAAACTACTCAACGAGTAAATAATCAACATATTTCATACTCCAATGAATTATCCTTTACATGTCATTGCCTACGGTATGATCACTACACTTGACATTCATTCAAGATCGAACGTAAAAATTTTGATAGAACTTGCTTTGTATAGTACTTTACGATGTTCTATTGTCTATTTCGTAAAATGAAAATTTACTATTATGCACAATAGCAAAATTATGTTTGATAAAAATATTTTAAACAAACCGACCTACGGATATCACTTTTATTAAAAGTAATTAGATTAAACAAAAAATACCGACCTCATGAGGTCGGTATCACATTAAATTGTAAGATAAATAAAAAGTAGTCATGTTAATTAAATAATACTGACATAAGGAAGTCAGTATTTTATATTAATTTATTTTTGAACTTATATAAAACTGCCATCCGGAGTAGGAGTGTGCAAAAATCGATTTAACTAATAAACCGAACCGAAAAAAAATACTATTGATTTATTGATATTGAGTTATTGGGCTAACGGTTTTTAAACGGTTTTGCAAAATTTTTTATTGGGTTATTGGTTCGGTTTTCGGTTTTATAATTTTTGTTAATGGTTAAACCGATAACCCAATAAGACTATACTAAATTTACTAGTCTTATTGTTAATGGTTAAACGATTGTTACTTTCACACTTTTTGTTAATGGTTAAACGATTGTTACTTTTACACTTTTTCCTTTGAATGTGTCAAGTGTCTAAACTTGCAAGAAAAATGATTGTTACTTTTATGATTATTACTTTCATGCCAAATGCTGGAAAAATCATATGGTTTATTTAAAAATTTTCTTATCGTGTATATAATATATGAGTATTTTCTTATTGGTTAAACCGAAAACCGAACCGTTAAGTACCATAAACCGATTAACCAAAAATCGATAAGAAATATGTTATTGGTTTGATTATCGGTTTGAAGTATTTACAAATCGAAAATCGATAAACCGAACCAATAACACCTAAAACCGAACCGAACCGACCGATGTACACCCCTAATACGGAGGACGATTTATTTAAAGTTAATTGAAAATATTAATTTATTAATTTTCTGGAAGTCACTATATAAATATTTTAATGAAAATTAATTTAATTATATACTATTTAATTTTACCGACTTCCGGAAGTCGGTATTATAACTTTTTTTTGTTTTTTATTTTACACAAAACCGTCCTCCGGAAGACGATTTAAATAAAATTAATTCAAAATATTTCTCAATTTTTTTTATATTTAATTGAGAAAAAATAAAATATTGTTATTTATTGATTTATTTAATACCGACATCAAGAGGTCAGTTTTTATTGTAATTCATTTTTTTCAAAAAAAATTCCGACCTCCAGAGATCGGTATTTGATTTTCCTGCTTTATTTTTCATAAAAAACGACTCCTTGTAGTCATTTTTCTAAAGTTTTTTATTTTTTATTCTTTTTAACAATACCGACCTCCGGAGGTTGGAAATTACCGACTTCTATTTGAGGTCAGTATTTACTGTTTTTTTAGTAGTGAACCAAAAAGATGTACTTCTAAATCTTAATACATTTTATTATTATTTCTTCGTTTTACTTTAGCTTTTTCATCACCTTATACGTGAATCCTCGTATAATAGATCTATTCAAAGAGAACAAGATGTTTTTTTTTTTATTTTGCATTCCCTATATTTATCTTTTCAAAATATTTATAGAAACATTTTATTCCTCGATTTCGAATGTTTTCTCATATACAAGGTCTCTACATATATAATGAAATGTTATGCATCTTATTAAATTAGTTGTATACTTTATAACGTCAATGAAACTTCAAAAGCACATCTGTTGAAGTTTGATAAGATAACATACGAAGAACAAATTAGTTGGATTAAATGATGTCTCACCAAGTCTTATTTTTCAAAATTTTCACTGTCGATGAAACTAATTCGTTAGTCACAAGATATTTTTTGTTGCTATTGATGATGTTTCTTACAATATGGCCATACCTTTTAATTTTCAAGTTTAACATTGTTCGACGCTTAACATCCTCATATATCTCGACTTATACATTTTAGACCACGTACTGAGTTGCAATTCCTCAAAAAACATATCTCATTTTATCACTGTTAAAACTTTGATAACGTCTTGAATAACATAGATCATATGAAAGCTTTAGATGAGCTTGATGGACACCAAATAAAAACATATAATGTGTTGAAGGTCCATCTGTCGCGACTCAAGGGTACACCCTAGATGCAACATGACGTATAGGACCCCAAGAGGCCACATACAAGCCACTTAGCATTCATAACATTAGAAATAGAACATAAGAAGTAAAGACAACATTTCAAGTCCAAAACATTTTTATAAAAGAGAGCGGAAGTCTAAACACTTGTCTCAATAGCCATCTAATACAATTGAATTAAATTGGGCCTAGCCCATACATCATGTTCAAAACTGAAAATAAGAAGAAGACTAAGAACAATGAAAGTCCGTCCTCGAAGCATGTTGACTCACCAAAGCTCGGAAATCAACTAAGTCAACCTCTAGCCACGAAACTGAGAATCCTGAATATCGGACCCTACATTTGGGAAAAATGTAGGCAAGAGTATCTGTTAGTACAAAACAATATACCAAGTATGGTAGCCATGCATAAAACATTTAATTCATGCTAAAACAGGACATTTCATAACATGCAATTGACCAACCTAACATAATAAGAGTTAGAAAACATAATTCATAAAACATGGTCAATGCAAGCTAACATCTTTAGAACCTTGAACACATATGAGATACTTCTTGAAGTAACCTTAGTTCATTATTAATATGGGAAGTAGCCTTAACCGACATAGAGACCATGTGAGCTATAACATGATCCACTGGTGTCTCACACACCGAAAAGGTTGTCCTACTTGCCAAGGTAAGGACCATGAATTTCTAGCTTAAGTGGATCCACTAGCTAATGTATATCTAGACAATCATCCTATGGGGACACATAGGTAAGGGATAAGGAGATTGCTACTAGAAACTCGGCCTCTACTAATGGGAGAACTTTCATCTCAATATTCTCTTGGTATTAAGCATAAATACCACGGAATAGACATTTCTTACTTGTTTTTATTATCCATGAAAGGGCACGTCATCTTGTCAATCCAAGCTAAGTCATAAGTGTCACGACCTAGGGGTACACCCTAGATGCAACCTGGCGTATAAGACTCCGAGAGGCCTCATACAATCACTTAGCTTTCATAACATAAGATGATAGAAATGAGCTGGAATTTAAAACATTTTCAACAATATCAAAGTCTCTATAAAACGAGCGGAAGTCTATTACACTTGTCTCAAACTATCTAAAACATGAAAGTTTTTGGGACACAACGCATACAATAGTCCAAAACATAAAATGAAAGACATAAGGAAATGGTGGTCAAATCCTCGAATGTTATGAGGACTCACCAAATCTTCAATCCTTGCTCTACTAAGATCCTAGCCACGGGGATGGAAGTTGATATCGCTAGACCCTACATTTGGATAAGAAATGTAGGCAAGAGTATGTGTTAGTACAAAGATGTACTAAATATGATAGCTTGCATAAACATCATCATAAGCGTAACATAAACATTAGTCAACATAAGACATAGGCTATAAGCGTAAGAGATAACAACATAAGTCATAAGTATATTCAATGCACATAAATCATCATGCTATAATAGGAACACTTCTCAAGTAACCTCAATTTATTTTTACTCAAGACTTAGGTCATCCACCTCTAGTCATACATATCAAGGAAGGCAACTCAAGCAATACTCCAAGCTAATCTATCATCATATACTTAAATCTCATATTAAAACATGCTTATAATACTTCCTTGAAGTAATATTGTTTCATCAGAACTATGCTACTTTGATTAGAGATTAGTCCCTCTTTAGCTATTGCTACTATTCATGAAAGAGTACTTTTTCACTAGTCCAAGACAAGTCATTACTCATGAATAGTTACGATTTACCAATTCAAGGCTACCAAGGAAAAACACCTCATTATGCTAGACTAAGCTATCATGGAGGGCATCCGCTCATGCAAGTCCAAGCTACTCAAGGAAGGGTACTATTGCTCAATCCAAGATATCATGATATGGTGTGTGGCCTCACCAAGTCAAGCTACCATGCAAAACACTCTATTGTGCTTAGTTCAAGCTAACCATTGGAAGGGTACTATTTCTCAATCCAAGGTTATCCATGAGATCTACTAACTCAAGTTACCATGCATGGTCTTGTGTTACCAAGTCAAGCTATTCATGAAAGAATCATCTCATTATGCTAATTCAATCTAAGTCTTATCTATCATAATTCATAGATTCTTTGATTTATTTCAGGTGAGCAAGACTGTCAACCTAAAATCATTCTATATAAGGAAACTTTTCACATTCATAGGGTAGATCATGTGGGTAAATCCTTCCACAAAAAAATTATCTACAAATCAACAATCATCATAGTATAAGCTTCACTCTCGAAGCCCTAATAATCATCATTCATCATATAAGTTTTACTCTAAAAGTTCTACTAATCATCATTCATCATATATACCTTAGTCTCAAGACAATCCTAATCTCAAAGCCTACAAGTCATAATTCATCATATATACTTTGATTTCAATCAATTTATATCTATATGCTTTACTCTCAAGCAATTCATGTCTATATGTTTTACTCTTAAGCAATTTACAATGTATCTCATCAATCCTAGAAGAACACATCTAAATCCTCGATTTCCCCTTTTATGGCATAAAACTCACTTACATTAATTTCATCTTTCTAGACATGGGTTAGGCATGGGTAAATGTAAATTCATCCGAAAAACATTTAATTCTATCAATTCAATCATAAACAATCATAACCCACTCAATTGGATCAAAACCCATAACATTAAAAGAAACCCTAACTAGAATTGGGGAATTCTTCTTCTAAATTGGGGAAATCATGGGGGCTCCATGAATGAAAGGATTTCATAGATGAAAACCTATCATACCTTGATTACAAATCCCACAAATTCTTAAGGATTGGATACTTGACCTTGATCCTAGCTTGAACTATTTCTTGTTCTTCAAGTTCTAGAGAGAAATATTTGAGAGGAAGAGCTTGGGTTTTCTTTTGGGGTTTTGGAAATAATGACTTGAATGGTGAGTTTAAAGGGTTAAAATCACTTATATAGGTGTTCTAGGCTTGGGTAAAATGATACCACTTCAATCTAATTAAAACCGAAAAGTCCCAATTTACCCTCACTTGGCAGCCCACTGCCTCCTCTTCACGGAGGGATCCACGAGCCGTGGTCCCTTTCGTGGTCATGGACCAGTGGCTAAGCCACCTTCCCCCAGCCCCTAAAAATCTAAGGCAAAACCACGACCTCTCTCACGATCCATCTAAGGTTTCACGAGTTGTGAAGTGGCTCGTGTGGAGGAGTTTAGCTTGGGCAGCCTTGAGGAGCTAGTGCCTAGCCCACCACGAACCGTGGTCCTTACCACTGATCGTGGTGATAGTCGTGGAAGGTGAGGCAGTGTCAAAGGAATGGTGGGCTATCCCAGCCCTCTTCCTTGTCTTGTTGCCCTCACACGTAGCCCTAGTTTAGCCCACTAGATTACGAGGTGTTACAGTAAATCATAAGTCATCCATGGAAAGGTATCATTCATTAACCAATCCAAACTAGGTTTCATTAGGATAACTCTTTATCTTTTGATTCAATTAGGTGAGAAGACCTTTCAACCTTAGAATCCTTACTATGTGAGAAAACTTTTCACAATCATGCTTTCATGTGTTTATGAGAAAATCTTTTCAACAACACCATCATTGATAATTTACTCTCAAAGCATCCTTAGAACATTTACATAGATTTCGTCATAAATTCATGTGATTCTATAACTTCATGCTTGATTTCATAAAACATTTCTTTCATAATCAATACCCCTGATCATATGATCATAGTTTGGAAAACATGGGGATTTCACGGGTTCATAGGGGAAACATCATAAATTCATGAGATTAACTCAATTCATGCATAGAAGATCATAAATTAATCAATTAAATCAATAATTTAAAGAACCCATAACATAGATGAAAAACCCTAACTCAATTGGGAATTTCTACTTTGAAAATGGAGAAATTGGGAACTCTATGGATGGAAGGAATCATACCTCAAAGCCAAATGCTTATCTTCAATAGTGAAAATGGAGGTTTGCCTTGAAACCCTAGATTGAACCCTTCTTCTTCTTCAAGTTTCTAGAGAGAGAAATATTTTGGGGGAAGAGATTTGATCTTCTTTTAGATTCTTGAGAGAATGGTTTTAAAGTTGGGGAAATTTGGGGGAAAATGCTTATATAGGTCTTTATATGAAGGGAAACACGACGTAGTATAGAATTAAAATAATCTGAAAAGACTTTTAAGACCCTAACTTAAAAATTGAAAACAACTCACGCTGGAGCTTGCCAAAGGCCACTCACCAAGTGAACCTTTAGCTCAACGAAATTTACACTAAGTGACTCTTGGATGGAGTCAATTAGGCGATGGGGAGGGCACTTTGGCGACACGCCGAACGGAACCACGAGCTCGACTTAGCTCGCCTAAAGTTCCAGAATACTGGACCCTGAAATCAGGCCAAAAGGCGAAAGGGTGGGGTTCCACTTGGTGGATCGCTAAGTGATTCAGCGTTCACACCCTACTACATCGAGTTGGCTAAGGAAATAAATATTTTCCCTTCTCTGAATCCGAGGTGTTACATTTAAGGCTGGCAAATGGACAAGAACGGATCAACAGGACCGGTTTTACCGGAACCGGTCCTCGTTACCGGATTTTGTTACCAGAATCGGTTTTACCGGAAATTTCCAAAGGTTCCGTCCGGTCCCTTAGTTACCGAATTGGAACCGGTTTGGACCGGATCGGAACCGGTTCTTACCGGATCATTTTGTACCGGTAATTTTTTTTTTATTAACTTTAATTATTATATAATATTATATTATTAATTAATTAAATTATATTATTAAAAAAACTTCAATTTAAAACTTTAAACTTTTAAGTTACTTTAAAGTTTCAATTGAATTTAAGTTTAAACTTTAAACTTTAAAGTTTAAAATTGACTTTAAATTTTAAAGTTTATAACTTTATATTGAATTTAAAGTTTAAAATTGACTTTAAAGTTTATATTGAATTTAAAGTTTAAATCTTAAAATTCTATTTTATATTAAAGTTTAAACTTTAAACTAATATTAAAATAGTTGAAAAGTAAATTTCTAAAATGACTTGGATTAAATATAAGAGACTATTTTAAAAGAAAATCAAGGCGAATAGCCGTATATTTATTCAAATAAATAAATTGTACAATACAAATATTAGAAAAAGACAAAGAGTACATAATCTAGGTATTGAATATTAATTATTGTACTAACAATTGAAACTCTTTTTAAAATCTTTTCGTAACTTTTGTATCATTTCAAAAGAAACATTTTTTGGAACTTGTATTTGTCATTCTTCTTCCATTGCTTCCATACCATCATCACTATTATCACCAAACATTTCATCTATTTCGTCTTCTATTTGGCTATTTAATTGTGGTAGTCCGGTATTTCTTCTTTCGGCATTGACCCAATCTCGAAACAACACCGATATTTCCAAACTATCCTTTGCTAATGAATATCGATGATCTCCAATCATAAATCTCGCCGCACTAAAGGCTTGCTCCGAAGCGACCGATGATGCTTGAATCGCTAGAACATCTCGAACAATCCTAGCAAGGGTCGGAAATTGATTTTCACGATTCTTCCACCATACTAATATTGGAGCTTGAAGTTGTCCTTCTTCATGCCTAATCTTTTCCCGTGCCTGATTGAAATATAAATCAAAATCATTATTAGTAGATGATTCAAGCTCAAGATAATCATCCATCCAATCATCCGTATCATCGCTTCTAGGTTTACAAGATGGAGGTTCAACTATTGGAATATTTTTTTCCATAGATTTATATGTATTATATAACTCTCTAGCTTTTATATATATGCTACTTTTACAATCTTCAACACTAGGAGTTTCATCATCTTTAATTTCTAAATTTGCATAAATCTTTTCAACCATTCTTTCAACACCTTTTAATTTGTAATTTGGGTTGAAAGTAGTAGCAGTCAAATAGATTTGAGGAATAGGGAAAAAATATTTTTTGAATTTTTCAATCATAAAAGCAAGGGAATTTTCAAATCGATCTTTTCCTTTATATTTTGCAAATTCAGATGAAATAGCACAAATATTTACTAAAACAGAAGAAATAGTTGGATAATATTGACCAGAAGCAGCATTTGTTGCTTTATAAAAAACACTTAAAAATTCAATAAGTTCTTTTGTATTTTCCCAATCTTCATAGCCAATTCTCAAATTCGGGTCCGCATTATGAGCATTAAAAACTAATTGTACCGGCTCTTGATAAATATAAGCAACTTGAAGCATTTCAAATAAAGAATTCCATCTAGTGCATACTTCTTTTGGAACTTTTCTATATTCAAGTCCACATTCTTTACAACGATTTTTAAATTCTGTAATTCTAGCTTTTATTTTAGCTTTAAAAATCCAATTACAAGCAAGTCTAATTTTTTCACAAGAAATTCCAAATTGAGAAATACCATCTTTTACTATCAAATTATACACATGTGCGGCACACTTAATATGAAAAGAATCATTATCAATTGGACAAAGTCTACATTTTAAATAATCAATTGCTTTTAAATTATTAGAAGCATTATCTAAAGTGACACTCATTATTTTATCACATATTCCATAAAATTGTAAAATAAAGCCTATTTTTGTTGCTATATAAGCACCGGTTTTAGTTTCTTCAACATATTTATATCCTAATATTCGTTTTTGCATGTTCCATTCATAGTCAATCCAATGGACAGTAATTGTAAAATAATCATTACCATTAGGACTATGTCTCATATCAGAAGTAATAGATAATCTACCATCATAATAAACAAATAAACAACGAAGAAAATGACAATATTCTTTTTGATATTTAAAAAGATCACTTTTAATTGTACTTCTTGGAATACCTTCATAATCTGGGTTATACAATTCCCGAATATATTGAATAAAATCAGGATGTGAAGGAAATGAAAAAGGCAAACCACAAACAGCAACTATTTTAGCTAATTCTCTACGATCTTTTTCTTTACTATATGTGCGGTGTGTGCTTCGGCTAGCCGGGTTAGTCATATTTAATACACTTTGAACCATATTAGAACCTCCAGCTCCCATAGAATTTTCAGGTTGAGGTATTCCATTTCTATTAGCCCTTTTTATATCATCTAGGCGAGCAAATTCTTTATTACACTTTCTCAAATGTGTTCTTAGTCGTCCCGTTCCTCCTTGTGTACCTGTCACGACCCGGGATCACCCCCTAGTCGTAACCGGTGTACTCGACATCGAAGAGGTCTAATACAAGCCTCTTAGCATTCATTCATCGCATAGACACTAAAACCATAAGGAATTAAAAACTTTCTTTACCAAGAAAACATTTCATTAAAAAAAAAACAATAGCAAGCAGAAGACTTTCTAGACTTTATACATGATGTCTCAAAACCATCTAATACTTTAGAGTACAAAATTCGGGACCAATCTCATACACAACTTAAACAATACTAAAAAGACATAAAAGAACATATGGGGCATTGTCCTCGAATATATGAGGACTCACCAAGTCTTCATCTTCAACACTTAGAAACCTATCAAATAGCCATGACATGTCACCCATTTCCAAATCCCCACACTTTAGTCAAAAAGGGAAAGAAAGGGGTTAGCACAATTAAGTATTAAGTATGGAAGCCATGCAAAAACATGCTAAAAGGGACGTTTATTGGAGAAACATGTTTTTATGCCATTTGGTAAAACTTCATGAAAAAAAATACAAGTATAAGAGTCACAATATCCAACCATAACCAACATACAAGTCATTAACCACTTTAGCACATACTCCACACATAACCCATTCCTTCACCTTAAACCATCCACCTCAAGTAACCCTTGGACAACACTTTGTGCAATGTATGGATAGCGTCCCATACCACCATCCACACTAAAGCATCATCCTAAGGCCACCAAATGTGAACTTACCACTTATCATGCTTCATATCACAAGCCATCATGCACAACTAG
>NC_064290.1:43204986-43276662 GCF_019186545.1 Solanum stenotomum
TTTTACCACTATATTTTTCAAAATTCATGTTCAAGTTTAAAATAATTAATATTATGAAAAACAAGCAAAGATAATATAACAAAAAAATAAAATAACTTAATTAATAAACAAATAAAAAATTAAAGTTGGAACGAATGTACCGAATGTCTACGTAAAAGTAGACGTATAACCAAAGCCGGAATTGAGAGATGCCAATTGAAGCTTCCGATTTACTTCAAATAAATCTCCGAAATTCGAACTCCAAGTCAATATCACAAAATAATAATTATGAATTTATGAGAGATTGAAAATTAAGAGATTTTATAAGATATTAATGAAATAGTTTGTAAATTTATGATTTAAATGAAAAAATATGAGTATATTTATAGTGTTAAGGGGTAGAGAGGGGTGGGGGGGCTGTTTGGAGCAGTTTTGGGCCCTAGCCCAACGGCTCCTTAACGTTCACATTTAAAAAAAAATAAAAAATAAAAAAATAAAATTAAATTGACCGTTGAACCGGACCGGAACCGGATCAATCGGATAAAAATCCGGGTTCGTTTCGATACCGGTTCCGGTACCTATAAGACCGGTTCCTTACCGGTTCAACCGGTACCGGTCTTACCGGTACGGGAACCGGACCGGAAACCGGACCGAAACCGGACCGGACCGGACAAAAACCGGTCCGTTTGCCAGCCTTAGTTACATTATCTCTCCCTTGGGAACATTCGTCCTCGAATGAGATTCTAGGCATATTTCAAAAGAAAAGACTCAAGACTAGTAGCCCATCATGCATGCAATCATATAAATGCACTTATCCAAGAAGGATACATCAACTCCAAGCTACAACACATTCATCTCTTCATATCATGAAATTCATATGCAACTCATACTTTCAATGCATATATTTGAGGAGGTAACATCAACTCCAAGCTAAAGCATGTTCAAAACATCATGTCATATAGCTCATATGCCATTTATACTCAAATGCACATAAACAAGTAGAAATCAATCAAGTTGACTCATTTTCTCAAAACTTATGCTTTTCATGAACATGCATAATAAGGAAATCATAGAAACATCTAAACCACACATGACACCAAAATAGAGAACCATGAGGAACTCAATACCTCAAGCTAGAGTAGGAGTAGAAGGAAAAAGATGAGGATATAAGGATATCATATCGGCCTCGACCTTCCAAGTATCAGACTCAACTAAATGATTCTTCCATAACACTCTCACGAAAGCAACTTTTTTGTTTCTCAACTTCTTTACTTGCCGGTCTAAAATCTCAACTGGAACTTCTTCATAAGAAAGATTCTCCTTAAATTTCAAACCCTCTAAAGGAACTATAGATGTCGGATCTCCAATGCATTTCTTTAACATATAGACATGGAAAACTGGATACACCGATGCTAATTCATTTGTCAAATCAAGTTCATAAGCAACCTTACCAACACGCCTCAAAATCTGATATGGGCCTACAAAACGGGGACTAAGCTTCCCTTTCTTACCAAACCTCATAACACCCTTCATGTGTGAGATTTTCAAGTAAACCCAATCATGCCCATCAAATTCAATATCTCTTCTTCTAACATCGGCATATGACATTTATCGACTTTGAGCCGTTTTCAACCCTTCTCTAATAAGTCGAACTTTCTCCATAGCCTCATGTACCAATTCGGGATCTATTAAGGCCACCTCACCCACCTCAAACCAACCTATATGAGATCTACACCTCCTTTTGTACTGCCTCAAATGGAACCATACCAATACTCGAGTGATAGCTATTGTTATAAGCAAACTCAATCAATGGAAAATGGTCATCTCAATTACCCTTAAAATCAATCACACAAGCCCTCAACATGTATTCCAAAGTTTGGATGGTACGCTCCACTTGCCCATCAGTTTGGGGATGAAAGGTCGTACTAAACTTAACACGAGTACCAAGCCCCTTTTGGAAAGATTTCCAAAACTGAGAAGTGAATTGAGTACCACGATCGGAAATAATGGATAAAGACACTCCATACAACTTTACTATTTCCCTCAAATACAAATTAGCATAATCTTCCACCGAATAGGAAATTTTGACGAGAATAAAATAAGCCGATTTCGTCATTCGATCTACTATAACCCAAATTGAGTCATGTTGTCACCGAGTACGTGGCAACCTTACTATGAAGTCCATATTCAAATCTTCCCACTTCCAAGTTGGAATACCAATGTCTTGGGACAAACCTCTCGATTTTTTATGTTCAACTTTCACTTGTTGGAAATTAGGGCATTTAGCCACAAACTCCGCAATATTCTTCTTCATCCCATTCCACCAATAGATTTCCCGTTATTCACGGTGCGTTGGCTCCCGGGTGAATGGAATATCGAGAACTATGGGCTTATGACAAGATCTGTTCCCTTAAGTCATCAACATTGGGAATACACAACAGACCTTGATATCTAAGCACACCATCTCCCCCTTGGGAGAAAGCCTCAACGGCTTTCTTAAGCACCACTTTTTGTCAATTCAACCAATATTGGATAAAGACATTGCTTGGCTTTCACATCCGCCACAAAAGACGATTTTGAACCACTGTGAACCATAACACTACCCTTGGTAGAGTCCACTAACTGGACACCTAACCGGGCCAATCTATGAGCATCTCGAACCAACTCTTTCTTTTCCTCTTCAATATGAGCAACACTACCCATAGATAAACGACTAAGAGCATCTATCACCGTATTCGTCTTACCGGGGTGATAGAGAATACTCATATCATAATATTTTGATAATTCAAGTCACTTTCTTTGGCAAAGATTTAGATCCTTATGACTAAACACTTATTGAAAACTCTTATGGTCGGTAAAAACATCCACATGAACACCATACAAATAATGCCTCTAAATCTTTAAGGCAAAAACAACAGCCACTAAATCAAGGTCATGGGTAGGATAATTCTTCTCATGGATCTTAAGTTGCCTTGAAGCATAGGCAATAATTTTACTATTTTACATAAGCACACATCCTAGCCCAATTCTTGAGGCATCACAATAAACCACAAATCCATCTGCTCCTTCTGATAAAGTTAACATCGGAGCGGAAGTAAGTCTATCCTTTAATTCTTGAAAACTTTCTTCACATGCTTCAGACCATATGAACTTAGCCTTTTTTTGAGTCAATGTCGTCTAAGGAGAGGCAATAGAAGAAAATCTCTCAACAAACCTTCTGTAGTAATCGGCTAAATCCAAGAAGCTTCTAATATCCGAAAAGGATAGAGGTCTAGGCCAACTCTTGATTGCATCCGTCTTAATATGATCTACCTCGATACCTTTGCTTAAAACAATATGACCAAGAAAAGCTACAGGCCTTAGCCAAAACTCACATTTACTAAACTTTGCAAAAAGTTATTGGTCCTTGAGAATTTTGCAAAACAATCCTGAAGTGATCAATATGCTCATCCTCACTTCTCAAATAGATCAATATATCATCAATGAATGGATTGTTTGGAAACCCGATTTCTTTTGTATTTATTCCTCATTTTTTTTATTTTTTTTTATTGAAGGGGTTTCCGTTGTTCTGCAACACCATAGGTTAAGGGGGACTTTTCCTGCACTTCTTGACTTCTAATTTTCCTTTTCACCACACCTTTTGGCCTAAGTTGGCTATTCACTAAACCACAAATTAAGAGGATTATAGGTAGTGAGTCAAGTGAGGTCTAGGGTTAATCAAGGTTCTTCCAAAGAAAGGTAATGCTCAAAGGGTGTTCAAAAGAGTTTCACACACTCACGAGTAGGCCACAAAAGAGATATATGTCAAATTTGGCTCACACTCTTTAAAGTTTCCTAGGATCATTTCAAGAGGACACCTTTTTAAATCAATTAGACTAACAGGGAAAATTCTAGGCTTATTCATGCATGGTTCAAAGCAAGCTAATCACACAAGGCATCGACACTTAAGTCTAAAAAGACTACACATTTTCGCTAGTGTGCAACGGTCATTACAAGAAAATCAATTCGATAAATGGCTAATTGTTGACACCCAATTTTGGACCTCCACAATATAAATTAATCATCGAGCTTCTTTAATTTCAAACGATTTCGAATAATTAGTTTTAGAAAATTAAAAAAATAAAATAAAAATAATATATATATATATATGTATATATATAAATAAAAATATTTTCAAGTCATTTTAAATAGTTTATCACTTATTTATAATTTTTAAAATAATATATGTGTTACGTATATAATTGGTACATTTTTATAAATATTCAAAAATGGTCTCAAAAGATTTTAGCTTTACTTAAATACTTTATTAAATTAATTTTGTCTAAATTAGTAGTTTATATTTTGAGTCATTAGTTCATGAGGCTAATTATTTTATTTCATTAAAATTAAGAAGCTCGTTAATTAGTTATATTTATTCATTTCATTTAAGCTCTAGCCGATTTAACTAATTACCTCAATTTGGTCAAAGTTGAAATTAATGTGGCTATGTGCTTAAGAAAAATTGACCAAACAATCAGCCCAACACCTCTCATTCTCTCAGCCCAACATACAATATTCCCTTATTAATAATCCAATACCCACTCTCCAATATAACATTACAGCAGCCCAACAACATAAACCAGCCCAACACCTCAACAACAATCCAATTCACAACCCACTCTACCCACTCAACCGACCCATTCCCTTAACCCGTAACCCGGCCCAACCCTTCACCGACCCAACCCTTTTTTTTTATTTCTCAAACGTTAACAACAACAATTAAAAAACGCTCACAGAAAACGTACAACAGCAAAAATTCAGTACTGTTCCGGCAGTATCGTTCCAGCGCCATTTTCGGCCAAGAACCGTCCTTGCAGTTGCGGGATCACGCCAAGTAGCTCGCCAAGGACGTTGGAATCGATCCAAGTCGTCCATCTCCCATTTCCCCTTTCGAAATGGAGCAAAATCTTCATAAAAAGATGTTTCTCTGTAATAGGAAAAGAATTCGAATTTGAATTCAAGATGGGCCTTAAATATTTTTTTTATCGGTTTCCCTCCAAGAAATTGGAACCCTAATCCTTGTCTATAAATACTCTCCTCTCCATTCACTGAAGGGGGATTTTTGATTTTTTTTTTAGAGTTGGGAAATCTCTTGCGAAGGCAAAAGGAAGAAATTGTTAAAGGTTAGAAAGAATTCTCAAAAAAAAAAATTCTGAAACCACAAAAATCTCCCTAGGGGCACATCAAAAATACTTGTTTCTCCCTTTCTCTGTTTATAAGCTGTCAGGGAAGAGAGAGTTGTTGATTTTGAGCTCGTGGAAGCTCGCTCTACGCTCGTAACCTCATTTCGCTGCCCCGAAAAAGGTATTGTCATTTCCTCCCATATTCCGTTTCAACGTAGCATATAGTGGGTATTCGATATTTATCTTCTTGTGAGTTTCCGGACAGTAAGCTTGGATTCGAAACCAATAAAGCTTGTTTCGATTCATGTTGGTCATATTCACATTTATGTGATTAACATTTTGAATATATTGGCAATGTTGTTCTGTCCCTCTTACTGTTTCTTCACGTCCCTGGCCGCCTTTTAGTATAGTTGTCAAGTTGTTCTATTTGTTTTACTTCATTTTCTGATCGCCATGAATCTGTAATATTGTTTAGATTTGATGTCATATGCCTCATTCTTTCACCTCAAGTTGAATGAATGAATCGAGATGTCAACATTATGAGTTAGGTGTTGTATCTACCTCTGTTTTGAGTTGTTGAGTTGAATTTGTTGCTGTCCGTTTTGACTCGGTATTGGTTCATTTTGGTTGAGTCTATTTTGAAAGGCAAGTTTAGTTTTATTTTTTTTAGTTTGCGGCATGTCTTTGTGTGTTTCTGTTCTCAAGTTCGATGTCTACGGTTCATTCTTTCTCGCATTTTAAATGTTGTAATATGAAAATTCGCATGTCACCTTGTTATTGTTAATCAGTATTGAAATGTTTAATCAAGTTAGTACGTGGTTCGATATTTGTCATGCTTTGAAGTTATTATTCGATAGTACCGTCTTCTAAGGATATCACTTTAGGTATTGCGTCTATTGGTGTCTATAATCGGCCTATATCTTGTTATTGTGTATTCCATGCTAATTTAATTGTATTGGGTTCTAACTTGTCCCTTTAGGAATCTTGCGAACATGTAAAATAATGATAACCAATCCTTTCTTCATTTAATATTTATGTGTGCGATTTGTTCCCATATTTTCTATAGTCGTTCAGGTACTGTAATGAGTATCCTCACTTTTGTTGCTCCATCTTGACCACTTTTTATATGTACCTTTAATTAGTATTTCTTTTAAGTGTCTTTTGTGCTCCATTTGTTTTTTCCTATCAAAGTCTTAGCCACCCATATGCCTCTGCTTCTCTCCCCAAATGAGACTATTTGCTAATTTGCACTTTCTTTGGGTTAAATGTATAATCTTAGTATGTTGGGTCATTCATCTTGTATTTATATCAGTTGAATTATAAGTTAACTCATTTCTTTTGTTTTGCGTCTACATGAAATCCACCCGAGTCTAGATGGGCTTCTTCCTTCTCCCTTACATTTTGAGAGAGTCGTAAAGACTCAAATTCCTTCATCCGAGTCTACCGGCCATCAAAAGTCGACGAACAGGTCCCGAAGTTGAAAGGATCAACCGATTGAGAAAGTTTGAAAAGATTGGGCCAAAGGCCCACTCTTAATTCATAATAGTTGTATTTTGTTATTTTGGGCCTAAGCCCTTGTCATTTTAATTGTTATTGTTGTATTAGTTTAGGACAGGCGAAGGATGGGCCCTTTGGCCTAAAACGAAATAGGCCCAAATACTGGTCCAGGCGAACAGAAACTAGATTTGGGCCCAACTCTCTCTCCCTCTCTACTTTACTGTGTTTTGTTTTGCTTGTTAATATTTATTGTTAACCTTAAGGTCGAAAATAATCAAATCCCCAAAAGACACCCATTTTGAATTAATCACCTAACTAAATTAGCCGTTTCTCATTCGACTTGAAAATAAATGAATGACTAAGTACGTAAGTTTACAAAATACTTCGTTTAAATAATATTGCGACATTTTTTTCTGTTCTTCCTTAAAATGGTCCTAATTACAAAATTTGTTCAATCAAGTTAAGTTAAAATACTTTAGCCAAATAATTAATTGTCGGATAACCACATTAGTGGATATTCTAGGTGCCTTAAAAACTTTCCTAGAATATTAATAGGAACCCCGAACCCCTTTTAATATTTTCACTAGATTCCTGTTTTAATCTATTGAAAATAAATAGTTTTCTTAATTTTCCTTAAAAATTAAGTGGCGACTCTTGAACCAGTCAAAATATATTTTAAAATAAAACACTAATCACAACGAGATGCAACAAGTTCACATATTGTCTATGCAACTTCATTTGGCCTCATCGTAGCCGTACATTCATGTTCGTTCAATTGAGAGCACTATTCAAGTCATTGGTATTGATTGAAATCGAGACTTAAATTCATGCAAAAGAGCAGCCACATTCAACTCACGAGGGATGGCAAAAATGTGCAAAAAATTCAAAAAAATTTCGAAAGGGTCAAAATCATTTTGCAATTAAAAGCAAACGAGAGCCACGAGCTCAAACATCCACAGAAAGAAGTATTTAACATAATTATAAACAGACAACCCAAATGTATACAAAACACAAGTATCTGAAACAAGCACACAAAAGTGTGGATCTCACCCCACCACAAATAAAAGGCAATTTGTCCTCAAATATATAACAATAATCTAGAGGTCAAATTAAAGAAAGACAAAGATAGGGCTATAGAATAATCCTGGTTAGACAGTTGTTTCGAGTTGGAGTCCTTCAACAGATGTCGCATAAAGTAGAAGGTATGTTGGGGACGTTTGGTGCATTTCCGAGTGGTTCATCAAGCTCTGTGCAGCTTTTCTTAGCATTCTAGTGCGCCTATCTTCGACCCACGCTCTCCAGTGATTAATCAGCTACCTTTTTGTGCATTGGCCTATAGCTTATCTAGTTCATTCCCATTTTATGGTCGCGTTTTGGTTTCTGAGTGATTCGGTGCTTCGCCAAATAAATTTTTACTTCGCTGAGTTTTACAGAACTTCTCAGCAGTTGTTAATGTTCAAATGGCGGTGACCATCTGGGTCGCCGATCAGGTGGGCATTTTGCCGAAACTATTCTGAGCTCGCCGAGTTTTACAGACTCCAAATTTTGAAGATATCTTGAATCAAACGATGGAATAGATTTAATCGTCGGCTTCTTCGACGACTCGCTAACTGGGTCAGCTGGTCGCCATTATGCACCTCTTTGGCACCTATTACACTTCAGTCTATAAGACTATGACATTATTATTTTACTAGTACGCCAATATAAGATAATATGGGGTTTTGGGTTGCCTCCTAAACAGCGCTTGATTTAACGTCGCGGCACGACGCAAGTCAAAGACTACTCTTCATCCTCGGAAACACCCATGGTGTAATTAGGTGAATCTTCGGTGAACGGAGGATAATGACCCGTCATTAAATGGGTGATTTGAGCATCCTGCATTTGAATTGTCATGGAGTGAGAGGCTGACGCTTCATTTAGCATTTCGACGTTTTCCTTCATCTCATTCAACAACTTCTCATATGCCTCATTCTTTTGTTGAATGAGTGACAGGGCTTCATCATCATGTATACCTCTCTGTGTCTTCCCATGCCTACATTCTCGAAGGGAGGAGTGCTTTTCTTTCCCCATAGCTTGTACCTCCAATTCAGTGACTCTAGTACATAGAATATTCAATTGGGTAGCTAGTGCGTCCCACTCCTGCTTTTTTTTGGCTTCTTTGTTGGCTTCTACCATGCCATCAAGGAGTTTTGCTACAACCTCGTAAGGCTGGTGTGGCATACCGCCCTCACAAATTTGATCAGCTATATCTCTATTCTCGGGTCCTAGACCCTTGTAGAAGCACTCCAGTAACCCCCTGTCTGTCATCCCGTGAGATGGGCATGGTTGCAGCACCGCTTGAAACTTCAGCCACATTTCCTGAATAGTCTCATCCCCTTCATGTTTAAAGGTCAGGAGGTTGTCCCTGAGGTTCAATAATTTCAGAAGGGGATGATCCGTGTGGTATCCATAATGGTTTTCCATCCTTAGTTTCCTGCTTTGATATTCAAACTAGCAAAACAAAACTACATTTTAGATTAGTAACACTAAAACTAGAAAGAATCAAAAAATCTATTTAACTACGAATTCCCAAATAACACCATTCCCCGGCAACGGCTCCATTTTGATGGCTATCGTGACCAACGACACTAACCTACGGTATGAGTGTCTACGATCGTCGATAGTATAGTAACCCAACTAAAGGTTGGGGTCGTGTCCCAAGGGAGTGGTTTTGAGAATTGATAGAAAGATAAAATTAAGCTCTAACTAGTCATAGCTAAAGACATTAACAAACAAAAACATGGTAAATTAAAGTGGGTGACACGAAAGTGTCAAATATCAAATTGGGGGTTTTGTCACAATTAGTAAAAATAGCGAAAATTAACAAGAAAATCAAGTATGGGGAAATGTTCTTGGGGTGTGACCGCAATACAAGTTGAGATAAGTAGTTGGGTACATGCTTTTTGAAAGAAAATTTGTAAAATAATAGTGACTAGGCTAAGCTTTAAATGGAAATAAGTTCCCTCTTGGGTAACTTACCCCGTTTCAAATGTGTTCCTCTCGAACACCCATTTGTCGCATGAAGACCAGCCTACACCTTAACCCACTCACTCTCTCGAGCTGAGTGTTAGGATATGGGACTAGGGCTCACCCTCTCGAGTTGAACCTCATGTCGACCCACTCCTTAGGCCATCAGTCTAGTGGTCTTGGTTTCGCGACCTCCCTCTCGGGGAAGCCGAAAACACATGGGTGACTTTGTATTTGCAACTACAAACCCTTTCGATTAAACCACAACCACGAGGTGAAATCACCATTAAATTACATCTAACCTATCAGCAAGCAAGACTCAATAATAATATCAACACATATTTGCTAAATAACACCCCAAGAATGGGGCCTCTTAGCCACACATCAAGAAATAAAAAAGTACACCTAAAATGATAGTAAAATCAAATAGGTATAAGAAATTAAACTTTGATTTAAGCAAAGGAAGAAGAATGGAGAAGACCCACTTCCAACTTGGGGAGAAATCCTTCTCTCTTCAAGTCTCCCACAAAACCTTCTCCAAACTTAGGAGAAAAAAAATCTAAAAAGTACTATTCTATTCTGGAAATTAAAATAAATTTTTGACTCTCTAAAATTAATAATAGGTTCAGTATTTATAGACTTCAGAAAATAGCGTTGGCGGATCTTTCGAGTTAGTCGATATCGCCGAATGACTTCGGCGACTTGCCCTTCGTCTGTTTCATCGTAGTTTCGTGCTTTCATTCAGCACCTTCACGTTCTAGACCATTGGGCAGTATAGTACTGCTTCGCTGAACTATTCGGCGAAGCGTCGACTACTTCTTTCATCGTCTTTTTTATCCTTCTCCTTCAGGGCTTCGCGTACTGGAACAAATGGCGAAGTAAATCCTTTTGGCGAATTGCCAAGTGTGCTTGGTGATTCTCGAGCTTCAGCTTCGTCGTTCTTTTCAGCCTTTTTGTTCCATTTTGTGCCTAAGTGTCCATGCTTTCACTAAAACTTCAAATACCTGAAACTTATGAGTTTTCATCAAATATTTAGACAAAATAAGCATCGAGGACACTATTTCTATCAAAATAAATCCCTAAATGAGTCTAATATGTGGACTCATCAGTCATACCCTAGAGACCATCGGATAAAGAATAAGAGAGAGTCATTATAGAGTTAAACTTATGGCACGACATGAAGAATGAAGAAGTGAGACTTTCCTAACACCCAATATCCTCTCATTCATAAATGTGGCGCGCTTCACACAATGAACAAGACTCTACTAGATGTAGTTTGAGACATCCTAAGATCATTCCAAAATCTTGTGCTCTGATACCATGTTTGTCACGACCCAAGGCTACCACTAGACGTGACACGGCGTACTTGACCTTGAAGGGGTCTCATACAAGCCTCATAGCATTCTTGAACATAAGAACATAGGAAAATAAGGCGAAATTTGAAACTTTCTTTACAATCGAAATCATTTTTCATAAAAGCAAGCAGATGACTTTCTATACCATGTCTCAAACCATCTAATACTTTGAATACAACTTTGGGACATTGCCCATACAAAACTCTAAACATATAATGAAAGACATAAAGGGAATATAGTGGGTTTTGTCCTCGAAACTATGAGGACTCACCAAGTCTTCATCTCTAAGCTCCATAGAAACCTATCCTTCAAGTATAGAACATCACATCTCCAAACCCTACACTTTGGTAAAAATGGAGAAGTATAGGTTAGCACAAGTAAGTACTAAGTATGGAAGCCATGCAAAAGCCATGCTTCAAACGGACATTTTCTTTGAAAATCATGTTTTATACCAATTTGAGAAAACTTTCATGAACATGAGTATAAGAGGCATAATATACAACCATAACTAACATACAAGTCATTTCATCACATTAGAGACATAATCAATATATAAACCATTACCTTCACATTAAGCTTTCACCTCAAGTAAACCTCAAGCTATACTTTGTGCAATGTATGAATAGCGTCCCATCCAACCATCCACACTGCAGTACCGCATTAAGGTCACCAAAAGTGAACTTACCATTCAAACTTTCCATTCTTACATAATATTCATACGTAAGAGACATAAATATTTCATAAGTCATATCATCACATTAAGACCATCATCTAGGGTAACTCTAAGTCATACTTGTGCAATGTATGAGTAGCATCCCATACTACTACTCACACTAAGTACTCCTTTGAAGTCACCATAGACAAGGCACATTCATATACAATAAGTCATAACAAGGAAGTAACTCATAAAACAATCCAAGTATAGTATACATCATCTCATTTAAGCATATAAGTCAACATTCTTCATTAGCTTCATTTAGAGCACTTTCATTCATTAGCCATTACGATGTAGAGAACTCACTATGACCCTCTCAAAGCCTACTCATGCAATGAATGGATGGCATACCATACTACCATCCACACTTCATAGAACTCATCAAGAAACCACAATGCACACCTCACATGATGGGAATAAGTGTTTAACCGACATAGACCATGTGAGCTTGACATGGAATCTGGTGTCATAAAGCCCCACACCGTAAAGAGGTGGTCTACTTGCCTAAGGTAAGACCGGTATATTTAGCTTAAGTGGATCCACTAGCTAGGACCTATGTGGGCACATAGTTATGGGATAAGAAGATGTTCATTGGAACCTTAACCTAACATTGGGAGAGTTTCCATCTTACCATATCCACTCGATGTTTAGCCTACATTCCCATAGAGTATTTCATTCACATAACATCATTATACTTGAGAGGAATGTCATTGGCCTATCGACCCAAGTTACATCATTACACATGAAAGGAATGCCACAAGCCTATCGAATCATGGTTCATTATTAGGATAGCTCTAGAGTCCTCATGAAAGGAATGCCATAAGCCTATCGATTTATGGTTCCTCATTACATTATCATACTCATAAAAGGAATGTCATAAGCCTATCGATTCATGGTACATTGACTCATTAGGAAAGGAATGCCATAGGTCTATCGATTCAAGAGTCATCATTACATTACTTTATTTATGAAAGGAATGTCATAGGCCTATCGATTCATATTCATCAAGTCACGACACATTCATTAACATAAGAGAGGATGCCTAAGCCTACCAACTCAAGATTCAACAATCAACTATACTTTCATTCATTCAAGAAGAGGATGCATAAGCCTACCAATTCAAGATACATCATCACATTACTTTCATTTATACAAGAAAAGGATGCATAAAGCCTACCAATTTCAAGATATACATCATATAGAAGAAAACCCTTCACATTCTATCATCAATATTCATGAGTGCATAATTGAGAATGTCCTTTCAATCATAGAACATTTACATTCTAAGCATGATCATCATACTATCATTAAGATCACATGCATATCATTCACATCATAATCATACATTAACCTTCATACCTTGCCTTTCAAGTCCATGGATCACATTCACCCACAAACCTTAGATTAATACAATTAGGCAAGAGTAATAACATAATTTCAACATTCTATATCCATATAGACATAAACAATTCACATACTTCATGATCAATCAATTCCCAACCACAAATCACAACTTAGGAATTTGGGGAAAAACATGGGTTTTAGGAATAAATCATCTTAATTCATCTTTAAATCCACAATTCATTCATAATTCAATGCAATAAAGCCTTTGAAAAACATTTGGAATCAAACCCATGCTAAGATTGAAAACTAGGGTTTTGGGGAAAACATTGGAGACTTGAAACCACTTTTGAAATTGGCTCCTTGAAATAAACTAAGTCAAGGATGAAGACCACCATACATTTTATGGAAGAACTCCACAAAAATCCCTTGATAAGGTTGAAAACTTGACCTTCAAAGCTTGCTTCCTTCACCTCCAATGGAGGTTTCTAGAGAGAGAATTTTTGGAGAGGAGAGAAGGTTTATATTTTGTGTTTTGAAATAATGAGTTGAAAAGGTGTTTTAATACTTCAAAAACCCTTAAAATACTTTATATAACCCATAATAACCGTCCATTAACTAAACTAGACTTAAAATGAATTTACCAAACTAGCCCCACCTTGGCCGAGTCCAAGACAACAACACAGTTGCCATCCACGGACCGTGGGTGGAACCACGGGATGTGCTATCATATCGTGGTCCATGGCTGCAACTCACCCTTTGGGACCTTTACCCACGGAGGCCATCCACGAGGCGTGGATGGACCTACGGGGCGTAGGTCCCATCCATGGTTCACCAAAACTTGGGCAGATTTTTGGTTTCTTGGGGTCTTGGGGGTTAGGCTTTAGGGTCCTCTTCAAGCACCCCTAGGGTGGTCCTTGGGGAGTCGTACCTTGACGTTTAACTCCTCAACCATAGCTCGGGACAACATTCTACCACCTTAAACCTCATCCATGTTAGTCCCTAGTTTTACCTATTCGTTTTACGGGTCATTACAGGTTGTTTGGAATTAACTTGTCATAACTTTTTATTGATTGACATTGTCAAATCCTTTGGGAGTAAACACCTAATCACTATTTTTGTGTTTTAATAAGAACAAAATAAAATATTCTTATTATAAAAAAATGCCAACTTTTTTTCACTTAGAGGTATGTTTATGACTTTGTGTTTAAAGATATTTCAAAGATGTAAATATATTTTTAGAATTCAACAAACTCTTATAGTATAAACTAAGAGAATATATTGATTATTTCAAAGTAGTCAAAATAATAAATAAAAAGTAAATAAAAACAAGAACACTTTCTTTTTAAGTTACTTATTAATTTTCAAAACAAACCACTCCATCGCGTAACCATCCATAGTAAATAAATAATATATATATCACGACCAATAAGACCTACAACCAACTTCAACCCCTACTCGAGTTTGGCATTCTCTACACATTCTTGACATCCGCCTTACGCTACTACAATTTCCATTATCTCCTTCTCCGCCATTTTCATTATTACTCGAAGATGTTGTTGTTGTTGTTGCTGCTTCTCTATGTTCTGTGACTTCCACGATTTCGACCTCCTTTCCAATCTTTCTTATTTCCTTTACAAGAAATTCTGGACGTACTGTCCCAACTACTATTAATTTTCTCTGGTCAGTTTTTATGTTTACAGAATCAATACCTATTGAACAAATAATGGTCATAACAAATTAGTTGCATGCATAACTAGCCCAAAAGAAGAAAAGGACATTTTATAAACAAGTCATGCATATTTGGGGTAAAAGTATGGATATTTTTAACTGAGGTGTATGTAAAAATTGATTAAACTTTCAGTGATGTGTATAAATTTTTTAGTGTATGTTTTCGCCTGAAATACATATAAAAGGGGATTGAAATTTCAGTTATGTGTGTCTGGAAAAAATATAATAATTTATTCTTCAAATTTCACAATTCAACAGACGAGTTAATACTCAAATATATTATAGATAAGCTCAAATTTGAAACATATCATATATCATAGAGAACAAAATACAATCATCAATTTCTCAAAACCACACAAATCTAAACACCTAAATCTACTCCAAAGAAGCTCAAATTTGAAACATAAATTTCATGTATCATAAAAAACAAAGTTTAATCATCAATTTATCAATTATAACAATAAATTTAACACCCTTATTATGCCCAAAAATTGTCTAATATTGACTATTCAGGCAAAAAAAAAAAGATGAATATTACTTAAATGGGACGATCAAAATAGGACACTAATCCATGAAATTTATACATAATTGGGTGACAACAACATTAAAGATAACACAACAAAATTAGTGGCTTAAAACTTTTTTTCTAGTAAGTGATTTATGTTCTTTTCTTTCTCTATCGCGTAATATCTTTAAATGACATAAAACCTTTAACTCCATGTAATAATGTTATTGTTGTTAATTAAACTAATAAAAAAACAATTCAAACTAATAAGATGTTAATCATGCATTTGCAAGATAATTCATTGTAGATGTTTTATAAACATCTAGGTTTTTTTTTTTTTAATTCTTGTAAGACATAATTTTTTATTGCTTAGAAGTGGATAGTTTAATTCAAAATTTTAAAATATATTATTATAAAAATAGACAAAAAAAATTATAAAGATTTTTTACCTTTTTATTTTTTCCTACTAACTTCAATATTATCTAAGAGAAATAAAATCATTAAAATCAACATCAATAAAAAAAAAATACCAATAAGAAAATTTGAGGCGTCTAATTTTTGGAGGCCTGAAGAAAAGGTGCTATTATCTCCCCTTCAACCACTCCTAAATGAAATATCATAGCTATAAGAAAACATAAGATCTAAAGTAAACGTATCAACATGACAAATAATAAATATAAAACAATCGTTTTTCTTTATTTTTTTTCTTTGTTAAATATGAATTACCTTCACGTCTTGAAATGGCTTGAAGAACGAATTTCTTGCACATAACACAATTGAAATTAACTTGCAGAACAGTGGTTCTAATCATATCTTGGATGATTATATATATAACCAAATCTTCAATTATTTGGTTTTTATGAAAACTAATTAAGAAGGCATTTTAATTCATGAACCTTGAGAGAAAAGACTCAAAATTAATGTTGTATCATTCTTAATCTTCAAATTAATTAGTAGACTTTGATGTGTGTGTATATATATATATATAACAAATATTTGAGTCTTTTTTAAAAATGTTTTTGAAGAAGTGGACTTTCATTAGGGAATAAATGGTTGGCCACTTTCAAAAATGATTTAATACAAGTTCAACAAAACACTATACCACTAATTAGATTTTCTACACTTGAATAATTCCTAGGTATCATTTTTAAAAAAAAGTTTATATGAGGTAATTAATATGGATTATAGACTAAGACCAACTCAAAAGACTATTTCTTTGGCTTAGAGATCAAGATAATTATTTTGTTAATTTATAAAACATAATTTACAAAAAGTATGCAAGACCAATGACCTCAGCAAAAAGTAGACTTTAATTAATTGTTATCCAAATACTAATTAATTATATATGTTCAACTGTCAAGATTAGTAGATTAATGAACACTAGTAATTTTATCTAATTAAGTAGATTATTTTTAATTATTTGGGAATATGTAGTGGGTGGCAATTACTCAAAAAACATCATGAGGTCAAGGTAGGAACTAGATTGGGATAATAAAAAAATTGATCATAGTGAAGGAAAATTTCAAACTCAAAAGGATTGATTTGAAGGAGTGAGAAACTTGAATTAATTATAAGGTACCTGAACTTTTCGTTTAATTTAGAGAAAACTTCCTCATTAAGCTAAAATTAACTATATGAAACAAGAGTAGACGAGAAACAAATTTAGTATGTTTGGTAAGAGGAATATTTTTTGAAAAATAAGTTGATTTCTAATATATTTTCTCATGTTGGGTTGGTGAGTAGAAAATATATATGAAAAATATATTTTCTAGAGTTTGGTTGGTGAAGGAAAAACATTTTCCAGAAAACATCTTTTATTTTTTGCTATAGAGTAGAAAATACTTTTTAGGAAAATATTTCCTGACACGGAAAAAATCCTCATAAACCATCTAGGACTCAACCCCGATATTCGAACAGAGATTCGACCATGATGACCAATTCAGAGTCTGACCCAAATTCCCAAACCGAGAGCAGACCCGAGTCTCAATTCAGGACCTGACAATCAAACTAGGATCTAACTGCAACTCTGACACCCAAACATGGACACATCAACGAATCTGAAATCTGACCCCGACACTCAAATTGGGACCCGACTGATAAACCATGACCCAGCCTCGACACCCAACACTCGACGAGAGATCCAACATTTGGATCGGGATTTGATCCCCTCTACTGCCTAAGATCTGACTTACAAACTAGGATTCAACTACTACTTCTGAACTAGGATACGACCTCAACACCCGACTCGAGACTAAACCCTGACTCCAGATCCAAAACCAAACTTTGAAATTGGGACCCAACACCAACTCTTGACCCAAGACCCTAACATCCGACCTGAAATTTGACCTTGACACCATACCTTGACGATTGATTTAGGACCGAAATACGACACTTGACTTGGGACCCGACCTCGACACGAAATCGGACTCCAACACCTTACTTAAAACACCACCCCGACACTTCAGTCAGGAACTGACCCCGATACCCAACCCAAGATCTAACCTCGAATTCTGATTGGAGACCTAACACTCAAATCGGGATCTGACCTTGACCCAACTTGAGACCCAACTTTCCAATCACGATCCGACCCCAACACCTGACTCGAGACCCAATCTTGACTCATAACTTAGCACTCGACTTTCAAATCAGGACCCGACCCCAACTTATGATCTGAGACCCAATTTTCAAACTAGGATCAAACTGTGACACCTGACCTGGGATCCGATTTTTTAATCGACATCCCACCTCGACAATCGATTTGGGAACCGAACCCAACACCTGGCCTAGGATCTGACCTTGAATCTCGATCCGAAACTCGACTCTGATACACAAATCAGAACACTACCCCAACGAGTAAACTGGGATCCCACTTCGACTTTCTACTCAGGACCCGACTTTCAAATCAAGATTTGATCCCAACTCTCAACCTGGGAACCGACTTCCAAATTGAGACCCGATTACGACGCTCAATTAAGGATATAAATTTTGAATCAGAGACTCTGACATCCGACCCTGACAAACTATTTGAGATCTGACTCTAACTTCTGAATCGGGACCTAACTCGAACACCCAACTTAAGATCCGACCCCGACATCCGACTCTGATGACTAATTTGGGACCCAACCTCTACTTCCTTTTAAGAACCTAACTTCTTAATCTAATCCCAACCCTGACACCACCCAATCCTACCTAAAATCTTGACTATCGATAGTGATCCAACCCCGACAATCCATTTGAGACTTGAGTTCTGACTTCCTAACCCAAGATTAGACACCTGAATCGAGACCCAACTTTTGAAACATGACATGATCCTGACATTTGATGTGGGACCCGAATCTCGACACCCAACTCTAGACCCGATCTTGACTCCCGATTCAGGACCTAACACCCAAATTGAGACTCAACCCCGATTTGATTTGAGACTTCGGAGTTGGGTCTCGAATCGAGGTTGGGAGTTGGGTCTTGAATTGAGAATCAGAAATCAAATTTTGAATTAGTATCTGAAATTGATTTCCGAGACTTGAGTTATGGTGGAAAGTTGAGGTATAAGGTTGAAAAAGAGTTTTGAAAAATGTTTTCTTTATTTTTTTGAGGTAAGTTATTTTTCTTAAATTTGAGAAAAATAGATTGATTTGAAAAATATTTTTCAAAATATTTAAGTTAGGCAAACATAAAAAAATTGGAACCAAACAAACTTTTAAGTTGTGCAGTAAGTATGTACAACACCTATATCTATAGGGTTATACAGAGAAACATCAAAGGGTATCCACTACCAAAAGAACACTATTTTGATTGAAATTTTCCATTGAGAAATGCTCCATGGTCATTTCCATAGGTTTTTTATTGAATCACTATGAGAAACAAAAATGTTTAGCGGCTACTTCAAGTATTTTAATGAGAATCTATTTTTCATTATGCGTTTTTCTAGTGAGCTAATTTGGTGGGAATGGAAGGAAAGAATCATATTTTATAACATAAATTTCTTATTAATTCTCAGTCGAAAAAAATCTTTATTTCTAGTAATGGTAGGGATGGCAATGAGGCGGGGCAGATGCGGAGTGGGCGGGTTGCGTGTCTATGCGGTTTTATACGGGTCCAAACTTAATTCTACCTATTTACATATTATAAGAGTGGTAGAGCATTATTTATTAAGATAGCTCCTTTAAAGTTACTAAAATATTCAAGATAGTAAATGAAAATGGTTCAATCGAAACTAATAAGGTTTCTTACATGCTTCCTAATTGACCTCCAAAAAATAAAATGTTAAGTCATTATCTATTAAATTAATACAACTTAATGAGAAAATGAATTTCTTTTTATGAATTTTATTTTTAGTATCAAACTTAATTAAAAAGAAAGATATTAAAAAAATTATGCAGGGTGGGGTTGAAAATGAAAAAAATGTTATGCGGAACGGCTTAAAATTTTGGAAATTTTACACAAATCTCATAGTGTTAAGAGCTAATTACATCTTATCCCTACTCTTTTCCAAATTACAAAAATTCCTTAAATTTGGTGGAATTCAAATACATCCCAAAACGTTCTGATACATCACGTCTCAGTTTTGGATACATCGTTCAACGTCCCGATATATTGCGTCTCGATTTCAAATACATCACTCAACATCCCGATACAATGCATACGTTCTGATACATCATGTAAAATGATGTATCCGACCGATACATCACGTAAAATGATGTATTTGAGAATTGGAGAGTAGAGATTTTTGTATTTTTTTTCAAATGATAAAGAATTTTAGAAAATATGATAAAATAAGTTATATATTTAGATATTTATTTCTAAAAGTTTTGCATGTTAAGCTTAACTCACCCCGCATCCGTCCCGATCCGCCCCACTGCCATCTCTAGGTAATGGTCATAAATATTTACATTTACCCTTGAAAATATAATAGAGGAAAGATTATGGGAGTGCGGAGATCAGTGAGAAGATGGTGAATATATAAATATTACTATGCATAAAGATGAAGAATAGTATTAGGAAAATTGTATTTAATGGATAATCACATAAATAATATATTTCAAATACTCTAATTTTTGGATAACCTTTTTTTGGACTATATGGTGCCTTTATTTTCGATTCTCCTAGTAGATATGAACAGAATAAATGTTTGAATATATTTATTTTCATTTAAAAAATTGAGTCATACGCATGCCTACTAATGTTTATAATGAAAATTTCTCCAACTCTTACAATATAGTAGCTATTTTTACTAGTTGATTTTAAGGCAAGAATCGTGAGAGCCTTAACCCCTTCACATTACTACTACAAATTTCCTTGACACCATCTCAAGGCACATATATCATTGTTTACTCAGAAAGAGTAACGTCTGATGTTGTCCTTGGAATAAATCATGTGTAACGGGTGATGCCATCCGTTGACCCTTTCGTCGAGTACTTGCATTTTTGTATGATTAAAGTATACTTGTTTTTTTCAGTGTTCAATTGTTGCATGCATGTTTGACTTTTCATGTGTATTCAGCTAACTTGATCATGTGTCTTGCTTATTTTTGTCCTATACAATCATGACCTACAAGCAATATCAACGAGATCAACCCAATTGAAAATGTTAGACGATCGGTATTAATTACCTGCATTTTGAATACCTTAGAGGTATCATTCATAGATCCACATATATTCGAGGATTTTTTTTTACAAGAAATTTGTAATTTAAACCGGATCAACTTGTCAATTTCTCCTTGTAAATGAGACGAAACTTGTTTCTTTTTTCTCCTTTGGCTTTACTTTGAGCTAAGTTGTTGATAGAGACCTAAAATTAACTACTATATATTACACACCTTACATGGTTTTTGACAGTTATTTGCATTTTCTACTCCTAACATATGTACATTTTAAAAATTTATATCCTACTCTATATTTTCTTAATAGAGATTTTCACTCAAATATCTATATTTTCTTACAAAATATTTGTTTCTTATCAATTTAAGTGTCTTAGTTTGATTGAACAGACAACATGTTCGGGAAATAAGTATGTTTATTTGAATATAGTTAGTTGGGTTATATTAGGGTGTTGGGTTGTACTTTTAAAAAAAAAGTTGAGTAATTTCAATAGATTTGGGGTTTTTTTCCAAAGAGGGGTAATATAGTAACTTTAGAGATGTCGGAGCTATAAATGAAAGTTGAGAAGTATTTTTTACCCTTTTTTCCTTTTTGTGCATTCAAATCAAAACACAAAACAATTCCACGTGGAAAGAGGAATCGTCCCTTCATTGTTCTATATAAATAACAAGTTGTAGTGGGGTGGGTGGGAGGGGTAGTGGTGGTGTGGGTGATTAAAGTAGTAAAAAAAAAATTTAATTTCTTTTAAAAAAAGCAAATAAAAAATAATAATTTCTTAGGCGTTGGGGAAAAAAATTTGAGGCATTGGAGTTGGGGTGGGCAGGTTAAATAAAATTTGAGGCATTGGAGTTGGGGGTGGGGGTGGGTGGGTTAAATTTAAAAAGTTCTAAGTATTTTTTTCATTGGGTTGGGGTTGGGTGGGGTGGGGGGTAAGGGGTGAAGAGTAATTTTTGCTTTTGAAGCTTTTAACATGATCCCTATAATATGAGTCATATAATATGGGTAAATATGGATACTCATATTACCCATTGGGTAACTCGTTTTACCTAATAAAATATGAGTCGAGTCGAGTATTTTACCCATTTTTATTTAACTCATTTTCGATCGACTCATATTCGACTCAACCCGCTCGTTTGCCACTCCTAATAACAACCTTCGATTTATTTTGACACAAGAATTAACATTGAAATTTTAATCATTTTGCTTCCCCTAATTCATGTATAAAATTTCAAACTGCATGGGGCAAATACTTTATTTGGCAAAACTTTCAATTTTTGTTTATTTTAAAGTATCTTTTACAAATAGGAATGTTTTTCAAGAATATATAGCAATTTATGTTGGACTAATCAAATAAAAGAAAAACATCTTTATCAATATTAGAACAACAATAAGCGTATGGTCAAGATACCAAAAAATACTTGGGAAAAATTAACTTTTTCAACTTCTGAAAAATAATTTCTACTACTTAAAAACATGACCAAACCCCTCAATTCACTAAAACAAACTTTCAAATATTTTTCAAAAAGGCACTTTTAGCTATCGAGATGCTTGACCAAACAGTCTATAAATATGTTCTCCGAAAATAGAAGAGAGGAAAAAGACAATTTCGAGATCCCATGAATAAAGCGATAGAATCTCAAACTTTGGTGTTGAAACATCATACATGGACACAATTGGAAATGACTTGAATGTCTATCACCTCTAACAATACACAACTTTTGTTTACATCAAAGGAAATGTCACTCTGAGTAAGTACCTTCTTTACAGTGCTTGTAAGTAACATGTTCACATCATCTGAAAATCAATTCTTTCAAATAAACATTGTGATCACTTCACAACAGTCTTGATTTGCTCTGTTTATCTTAATGCCCTTCATCCATGGGATCACTTCTGTTACACGTTTGAGATCTTAAATCCTTCTCATCCTGCCTTGATTCATTGGATCCTGATGCCTTGGAAACAGAATCTTCTAGGGCCTCGAGAAAAGATGGAACCGTCAACTTATCTGCAGCAATGATGTATGAAAATTAACCAATTTTAAAACTAAAACAACACTGATAATTAAGTTGATGAAGCATATGATCTAGTGCATCAGAAATGAATGAGAAACAAAGTTCTGGTACCAAATCAGTAAGGGCCACAAACAGAGGTATAACCAGCTGAACTAGATAAACAGAGTTACGCTTCACATGAGCCGCAGCTCAAGCTGCCAAAAGGCAAAGGTTTCATACTTCACCCACTTATAATTAGTTGAAATTGTTGCATGGAGAAGAATCTTCCATTAAAGAAAAGGTCAATATTTTTTAATGAAAGCAAGTCATGTATACATACAGCTCAGTGATTATAAGCATCATCTCACAAGCAAACTTGCTTAAGTTTCAAAAGAGATGAAAGAAAGTAGGCAAAATATCGAGCATATAAAATAATTAACCATTAGAAATTAGTGTGTTTCATTCCTTTCAGCTTGAGATGAATTATCAAACAATGCTTTGCTTACATTGACTTGGATCAATTCCAAACTGAGTCAGATCTATTTGTCCAGTTCGAAGAACCTGCAGTGAGAAGAGAGTCAAATTTACAGACATAACCTACAAGCATACCTAAAAAGCTGAATGAAAAAATGAGATTTTGATGACTCACATAAGTAAATGAATCTAACTGCTGACGGAACGGAGGACTCTGTAGCAATTCCATTAATTCATATGGTGTCCAATGACCCTGCAAACATAAGAATTTTCAAGATAACATCAGCACTGTAATCCTTGTAGTTTGTGTACCAGGAGCCAATTTTTTACCTCTGGCAAATGTGAAGCTAGTTGTTCTTCTAGTGGTATTTCCTCAATCAGTGGTAATATGAGCTCAGGCCTCAAAATATCTCCCAATCCCAATCCTGATACAGCGGCAAAATACGAAGTTAAAGAAAATGGTGTATATGCTATATTTTTTGTATTACATGAATGTCTAGATCTTGGTTTCATTCAAGTGAAAAAGAATATTGTTATACTCAAACCCTAGATGTTGTTCTCCAATTGCAAGGATAAAGAAAATGAAAAAGATGGAAAGGAAAACCTGTAGGGAAATAAAGCACTAACAAAGGTGCACGACAGTGTAATAGCGAAAGGATAACCAAGTCTAAACTGTCCCTTCTATTTGAATCAAGAGGAGACAAACAAATTCAAGCACAAACAACATTTTGGGCAGCAAGTATATCAGCAAACTGAATATGACCAGATAAAACTAAACCAAACCAAACGAGACACCTAGATTTTACGTGGAAAACCTCTTCATAGTGGAAACCACAGGACCAAAGCTCCACTATAATCAACAAGAGTTGCAATATGTTCTCCAAAATGACCACCAAAGAAAAGTCAAATGATGAGCAACAATAACTAGAAGATAGCACCAAAGAACTTGAGAAATAGAGTAAAATCACCAAAACACATATATTGTACAAGAGCTGAAATCTGGTGCTATGGGACTCCAAATCCACCTCTTTCAATTCCCAATCAAAGATTAAGATAAAATGAACAAGCTGCCCAAATATCAACTCAATCGGACAAGGAATGAAGCGGGAATCACAATTTGAAATTGGCTGCTAGGGCTGAAAGATTTTGGGCAAAAATCTACACTCTCACTTTTCTCTATATGGTTGCTAATCTCTATCTCTTGTATATGTGGAAATAAGACAATTAAAGAGGTCTTACATATGCACCATATAGTGGGCTTATGGGCAAAAGTGGACTGGTCCAAATTGGACTTTTATTTATCCGCATATTCTTTCCCATCTGTCTCTCACCAAGGTCTGGAAATTCTTGAACACATCAAGTACTTGATCCTTGGACTTCAAAGCAAATACTCAGAGTTTGCAAGAATGATCTCATCAATAAAAGTCACAAAGTAAAGTGCCCCACCATGAGACCTTATCTTAAAAGGACCACACAAATCAGAATGCATCAACACCAGCAAATCAAGCTTTCTTGAAAATGGTTATTATACTCAAAATGACCAGTATGATATTAATGCTCCAGTGCAAGATGATGTGGTTGGCCAACAACCAACTGTTATTGATGCTCCAGAGAGTTCTCTCAGAAGATCTACAAGAGAGAAAATACCTCCATCTTGTTATTCTGCAAATGAGTATGTACTCTTCACTAATGGGGGAGAACCTGAGAGTCTTAACGAGGCCATGGAAAGTGAAGAAAAAGAAAGATGGTTTGATGCTATGGGAGATGAGATTAAATCTTTACATAATAATCATACACTACCTAAAGACAAAAAATCTTAGAAAAATAGGTGGGTCTTCAGGGTGACAATGAAGATGGCCACCCAGTTCCACGATACAAGGCTAGATTAGTTGTGAAGGGATTTATCCAAAAAGAAGGAGTTGATTTTGATGAGATATTTCTCTCCAATTGTGAAGATATCATCCATTTGTATGGTTCTAGGCTTAGCTGCAAATCTGGATTTCGAGGTTGAGCAAATGAATGTTAAAACTACTTTACTCCATGGTGACTTAGATGAAGAAATTATATGGAGCATCTATAAGGCTTTGAAGTTGAGGGAAAAGGGAATTATGTTTGCAAATTGAACAAGAGCTTGTATGGTCTAAAACAAACTCCCAAGCAGTGGGTACACGAAGTTTGGTTCTTTTATGAGTCAACAGGGCTTCAAGAAGACTCCTTTAGATAATTGTGTTTTTGTGCAAAAATTCTCTGATAGTGACTTTATCATTGTTTTGTTATATGTTGATGTCATGTTTGTTGGTGATCATAATGCTTGTAGGACCAAAAAGTTGAAGCAAGAGTTGAATAAGCCTTCTGCTATGAAAGACTTGGGACCAACAAGATAGATTCTTGGCATGCAGATTGTCCGTGACATACGGCCAAGAAATTGTGGCCATCACAAGAGAAATACGTTCAGAAAGTACTTTGTGGGTTCAACATGAACAAAGCTAAGGTTGTCATTACACCTCTAGCTATACACTTCAAATTGAGCACGAAGCAGTATCCTTACAATGAATGGTGAGAAGGAAGATATGAAGAAAGCTCTTTATGCTTCAGTCGTTGATAGTTTGATGTATGCAATGGTGTGTAAAAGACCAGATATTTCTCATGTTGTTGGTATTGTTAGTCGTTTCCTTTCTAATCTAGGAAGAGAGCATTGGAATGTTGTGAAGTGGATTATGAGATATTTTTTTTAGGATTAGTACTGTTGTATTCTTCAGCATTGGGAATGTTGGCCACCATCAAAACATCCTACAAAGCAAGTAGACTCTAGCTTTACCAAGCTCCTAGAAATTCTTCCAACTCCTCTATTTTTATATGACACTTCTAACTCCTCTATTTCCTCTATATAGTTTTGTTTACACCAAAAAAATAAAATCATCAAACAATTCCATTTCACATCATGGACTGATTTGATCTTGTCGAATTATGAAATATTTTTATGGCAATTCTAGTTTGAGTTTGTGTTATGGGACAAGAAAGCCTATTCTTTGTGATTACACTGATGCAGATATTGTCGATGATGTTGATACTCGCAAGTCTACTTTAGGCTACTTGATTACTTGTGTAGGAAAAGTTGTGTCTTGGAATTCTAGGTTGCAAAAAATGTGTATGTGCTTGATTGCTTTATTGAAATAGTCAAAGTGTTATTAACCTTGGCAAGAATTTTACATTTCATGGTCGATCTAAACACATTGATGTGAGATACTATTGGATTCAAGATGTGTTGGATTCTAAGTTGCTTGAACTTGAGAAAATTCATACGGATGATAATGGTTCCGACACGATGACTAAAGATTTGCCAAGAGGAAAGTTAGAAGAATGTTGCACGATCGTCAGGATGGCGGTCTTCTCCACATAGTCGGGAGGGGGAGATGTATCAGATTTTGGGTCTTTTTTCCTTCCTATGTGGATAAATAAAAGTCCAATTTGGATCAACCCAATTTTTCCCATAAGCCCAATACTATGGTGCATATGTAAGATTTCCTTTAAGGTCTTATTTCCAGATATACAAGAGATAGAGATTATCAAACATATAGAGAAAAAAGTGAGTGTAGATTTTCGCCCAAGAACTTTCAGCTCTAGCAGCCAATTTCAAATTGCAATTCCTGCTTCGTTCCTTGTCCGATTGAGCTGATATTTGAAAAGCTTGTTCATTTCATCTTAATCTTTAATTGAGAACTGTCAGAGGTGGATTCAGAGTCATGTAGCTCCATTTTTCAATTCGTGAACAGTAGCTACATTTTGGTGATTATACTCTTTTACTTCTCTAGTTCTTTGGTGCTATCTTGTAGTAGTTATTGTTGCTCGCTGTTTGGTACTTCTTTGGTGGTCATTTTGGAAAACATATTGTAACTCTTGTTGATTATAGTGGAGCTTTGGTCCCGTGGTTTCTACTCTTCACTCCAAAGAGGTTTTCCACGTAAATCTTTGTATCTTGTATGGTTGATTTAGTTTTGTCATATTTATTTTGTTGATATACTTGCTGCCCAAAACGTTGTTTGTGCTTGAATTTGTTTGTCTTCTTTTGATTCAAATAGAAGGGAAAGTTTAGACTTGAGTATCCTTCCGCTATTACTCTATCGTGCACCTTTGTTAGTGTTTGTCTTTCCCAACAATACCCTCAGAAGAATATTAGAAGGCAGTAAAGGAAGCAAATTAGACATCAAGCTTTTAGTCCTGTATACCTGTTGTGGATGTGGGTTGCTCAATTAATTAAGTATTTAATTAGATTTTAAAGTAGATCTATATTATTTATATTTTAAGTAGCTTTATTTATTATTCTAGAATAGGATTTATGTTTCATAGCTTCATAAGGATTAGGTAAAGCTATAGTTATTAGTTTGGAATAGGATTTATGCTTCCTACTTTCATCATAACAAAGACAAGCTGGACTATGCCGGAGCATACTGCAGATTTGCTTAGTTGCTGGATGAAAAGAGGAGGCAGCAAAAGTCAGAAGAAGTGGTGGAGGATCATCCCACAATGCATCTGGTGGACAGTTTGGAGAGAGAGAAATGGGAGGTGTTATGAAGATAGATCCAATTCCATCCAGAAAGTTAAATGGTATTGTATAATATCTTTCTACTTTTGGTGTAAAGAAGTAGGTTTAGAGGATATAGATCAGTTTGTAGATGTATTAAGATCTCTGTAAGTATCTTGTTTTCTAGTTGTTGTTTTTTTTATCTAACACGTTTTGATGGTGTCCAGCATGTCCTTAATGCTGAGGAATACACATTTACCAGTTTCAAAAAAAAAAAAGGATTAGACTTCCTATTGTTATAATAAGACTCTTATTTAAAAAGATTTCTGATGAATAAATCAGTAAGTCATATATCAACAAAAAAACAAGAGATCAACACTCTCTCTCCCATTGAACTCTAAGGTTTTAGTCTCCCCTAAAAGACCTGAAGAGATCAGAATTCTCCCTTCCATTGAACTTAAAAGTCTCAACCTCCCTTTAATGAGTTGAATTTATATATCGCTCTGTGAGTCAATCCTTTCCTAAAGATTCATAACATTTGATATCAGAGCCTAACACAATGGGCGATAGAGATCAGTTCCAAATTTGAGAAGAGCGTGTCACTAAAGAAACCCTAATGGACTCTAAAATTGCAGCAATGGAACTACACCTTGACGAAAGAATTATCCAAGTCATTCAAGAAGAATTGTCTAGATTGGGAGTTGGCTCTACAAAACTAGCAACCCATAGACCTGAATCAAAGCGCCCAGACGACGAGCATATCAACAATTCCTGCTACTAATTGTAATACACCACCTATTCAACTGCTAATAAAAATCATCCAACAAGTGGTAATTCACATCTGATAGTGCCAAGTTATACAAAGATAAATTTTCCTACTTTAATAGCATCAACAATCCATTAATTTGGGCACATCGTTGTGAACAATTTTTAGAGCAATTTGGACCTCGTGAAAAAAGCAATCTGATGTGAGAAATAGTCATGCTTCAGCAATCTAATAGAGTTGAAATTTTTTCACGTCAACTTCAAGATAAATTGGCTAGGGATGGAATTGGATAATTAAGTTGATATTATTCCAGATTTTTTGGATGATTTCCTTGAAATTTGAGCTTGAGGGCAAGCTCTTTCAAACGCGATGGGAGTAATGTCATGGATGCAGGGACTCATTTAATTAAGTATTTAATTATATTTTTAAGTAGATTTATTTATTATTTATTTATATCTTAATTAGCTTTATTTATTATTCTAGAATAGAATTTATGTCTCATAGCTTCATAAGGATTAGGTCAAGCTATAGTTATGAGTTTGGAATAGGATTCAGGTTTTCCTACTGTTATAAGGATTAGACTTCCTATCTGTAATAAAACTCTTATTTAGCAAAGTTACCAAGTTCAAAAAATAAGACTCTTATTTAAAGGGGTTTCTCATGAATAAATTATTAAGTCATATTTCAGCAAAAAGCAAGAGATCAGAGTTCTCTCTCCCATTGAACTCTAAGGTTTTAGTCTCCCCTTAAAGAGCTAAAGAGATCAAAGTTCTCTCTTCCATTGAACTCTAAGGGTTTCAGACTCTAATGACCTGAATTAATATATCGCCCTGTGAATCGATCCTTGCCTAAGGATTCATAACAATACCATAAAAATTGTTTAAATATTCTTTACTCGAATTTTAATCAACATCTCACCAACGGTTTAACTACCTCAAAATCCTTTCAACTACAAAATAGTGAACTATGGCATGCTGGCCAAGCATTAAAAAAACAACCAACAAAAAGTATGAGTTGATCAAATGCCTACCTGCATCAGGATCTACAGCTTCATCTGTACCAACCATAAGAAATAGCATTATGTCCACATGAAGATTAAATGAAAGAGATTGTTAAACAGTTAAACTACAGAAAAGTTGAAGGGAAGTAAGTCAACCGAACCTGTGGACCCTATGTTACTCAATATTCTTTGAAGATCAGACAACTTTACTGGGCCTGAAGATGTCACATCGCTACTTGCTTCAGTATTCATGCTTGCACTAACCAAATTTCCCGCCCTGAAAGAGGTCATCCAGACATTTTAAATGATTACTTCCAGCCTCTAGCAACTTCATAGAAATGAAGATGGTTGTGTACTACTACTTAAAAGGAATGCAAGAAGGAAAAGAAATTATTCAACTATGTCTCAGGACCTAAGTTGCTCGGACTCTCCAAAAATGTTGTTGCACCTGTGTCGAATCCTCCAAAAATGCACTACTTTTGAAGGATCCAACACGCACCCGATGACATTTTTGAAGAGTCCGAGCAACATCGCTCAGGACTAAAAGGGTGTTTGGATTGGCTTAAAAGTTGGTCCAACCTACTTTTAAGTGGAAGTGTTTGGCAAATATAAAAATAACTTAAAATAAGTCAAAAATGACTTCATAAGTTAGAGAGTGTTTGGCAAAGTTAAAAATAACTCAAAATAAGTTTAAAATGACTTTAAAAAGTTAAAAACCATTTTAAGCCAATCCAAACGGGCTCTAAGTTCATAATTGTAGCAGCATGGTTAGTGAGGAATTATATATCCGATCTGACTTAATTCTGATTGAGGTTTAGTAGTAGTTTTTGTAATCAACTATGACTCAATGTCGAACTAAGTTGCTTGTGTTCTTCAGTAAAAGTGAAGTGAGGCAAACCAATTTGCATCAGGTCTTAAAAATCTTTGTTAGCATGTGAATCTCCCCCATTTTTGTGACAAGATGCAACATCAAAAACAGATCTTATACTTCTCAATGATATTAGTATTACCTCGATGAAATATCTTCTTCTACCATATCTTCAGAATTTGGTAAAGGAGCTGAAGCTTCAGGCTCATCTTCACCAGGAAACTCTGTTCAAACAAGTTAAATTTTACCTAGGTTAAAACGGGTACATTAAATAAACTTCTACTCTGCGAATTAATAGAAGTCATATAGATGAAACGCCCATTAACATCATCCAAATGTAGTTACTAGAACAACATATTAGAGTGCATTCCCCAAATTAAAATTCCATTTTCAGCTCCTTTATGTTGTTACAACCAGTCAACTACTACCAAACTTGAAGTTCGTAAAGGTAAAACATTCATGCTCGACACAGAACAGCAAATAATCAATAAATCAAAAATGTCAAGAACCAAACATGACACTTGACTTGATGAATAATTTTATGAATTGAAATCAATCTAACAATTAAAACAGCAACATGAAACACGTAAACAAGGGTGAAGAAGAGCTAGTCACATTGCAAGTCCATGATGCAGAAGCCTTACAAACTATATCAGAAGGAAAAGCAACAAGGGATGGCTAGTCGACAGCTAATACATTTAGGTCTGCAGGATTGACAATAGGCCTGAGGAAAGAAAAGAATTTAAGGCAGAGACTAAAAGAACATATTGGCCTTGACAACTTGAAAAATCTTAATATTTGTTGAGTTCATGTAATCCTAAACTAGGTTGGTAGGAGAAGGTAGGAGAAGTTATCATTCTTTTAATAAATCAACTTTCAAGTTACTAAATTTCAGAAAGGACATAAAGCAAATTAAAAGTGAAGACAAAGGAAAACAAAATAGTAAGAATTAAAACCCACAAAGACAGGAACTGAATAAATCTTGATTACCTAGTGGTTGATTCAAGTAGAAGTTGACTGAGCTACATAACTGTGCATCATTGTCAGCTGCTGGCTCCTGGCAAGAAATGAAGGAAAATTTTATCACAAACTCAAAGCATGATCACAAAATTCAAAAACATAAAGTAATATCTATGGCAACAGATATGACCTGCATCCAAAAGAAAAGCCTTCTATCGTCGGTACAGAACTTCAAAATGTAAACCCTTCCAGATGACTGATTGACCTGAAGAGCATCGAAAAACAATGAATTAGCATCAAACAATGAATTAGCATCAGATATTAATTGAAGTGAGAACCTCTAATCGACACTTTTAAGGATTTTTTTTTCAAATGGGAGGAAGTTTGAACCTCTTGTAACTTAGTAAGTGAAAAGTGAATATTTAGATTGGCAATAAAGTTTAAAGTCGGTCATTGGTCACTAGACACTATTGATTCTGTATGTTGTGAACTTCATCTTAATAATCACAGAATTTATTTTGTTGAAATTGAACAGTTTTTCAGCAATCTGAGTAACAAGCAACAGGGAATAGAAATACCTTCTCAAAGACTGCCTCCTCTGGGAAAACAATCTGATCCTATGATCAACTTTTGTCAAGAAACAACTTTCAGATTTACAGGTTAATCACTATGGATGGTACCATATGCAGAATAAGAGAAATGATCAATAAAATCAAAGTGAAGCAACATCAAATAACAAACTTCACTAATATTTGGCTGGAACTAGGATACATCTTCAACAATGTTGAGATTACGGTCAAGCCACTGAAAATGGAGTAGTCCCTCTTCACCCTAAAATATCAAAATGACATCTTATCACAATAGGTATTTAGACAATTGTCAAGCAACATTTTGTAAGATCACCACCATGTAAACTAAATGAGGTCTCAAACTTGGGTGAGCAAGAAAAATGATAAACCAAATCAAATATGATTTCTTTTCCCATACCCTGCCTATACGAACAAGTCCTTTCCGTGAATCAGGGAAAACCTTTTTGCCCTCCATGAGCATTTTACCAGCACGAAATTCCATTAAAGTTTCCTGAACAAAATAATACCAATGTCTTTTATACCACACTATTAAGACAATCAAATGTCACATGAACAGAAAAATATTTATCATGACATGAGATAGGATACACATATATTGTTTGTTTTTCTAATTTTGGTTTCTTTACAAAGGGGGAAACAATTGAATAATGATACAAACAGCAAAACAATACTCACTTATCTTTGACAACTAACAATTTTCTTATGGAGAAGAGCAGAAAGTGCATATATAAGAGAGTTATGCTACAAAGGAAAGAAGAATAAAAGTGAAGCTCCCTGCGACTGTCATCAAATTTGTGCATACAAATTGGATGCCTATGTACTCCAAGATGAACAAAAGGTACTTGCATATTTTCCATCAGATTAGTGACATCCTTGACTTCTTTGAATACCTTCCATCCATATCCTTCCACGTGTGAGATGGACCATCTGATGCTTTGTACATCTCCTCATTCCACTACTCTAACTTGTTGTAAGCTCCTTAGCGCATCCAGGAATCACCAAGCTAACTTATTCTACAATACTGATGCCATATTGTGATGTACCAGAAGGATCCAGTATTAGCATAAAAGCACCACTTTATGAAGGATCTTCCTCTTTCTTACATTTTCTACTGTTTAAGTTGGGGATCCAAGAAACAATCTATACGAAAAATTGCTAAGTTAAGAATGCAAAGTAGCCAGACAGACTCTATGAGGAAGTCCTTCCTCTTCAAAGGCAGATTAAACAAGGATTTTACTAACAACCTGTCCCATGCACACCAGGACCCCTCCAGTTTTCCAGATGTCCCCTCAGACACCATAATGGTGTTCAATTCTTACAACCATCATTGTTTTTTCAGTATTCTTATGACAACCAATGATGGAGTTAATGTGCTTTTCAACCACTTAACATCCTCTGGACCAAACATTGCCCATATACTTTGTAAAATGTCATTGCCCATATACTTTCCTTTCTATTTCTTGTACTTGAGTAAAGGAAGGAAAATGTCTACTGCTGCCGCCGCCACCACAATTTAAAGAGTTTGCAGAATAGGTAGACACACAAAATGCCAAATGCAAATCTCTCTCAAATTATGATGTGTGCTACTAACTAAAAGTTGTCACCCACACAAAAGTGTGTTTGTTTTTCAGTAAGCAGAATTTTAAGAAAGGGTCTTTCTTTAGAAATACATAATGCTTGCATCCAAACCTTATTCTAATATCTCTCCAAACAATAAGCCCTAAAAACCTGATAAAGAAGCTTGCCACTTCAGATCTATAGGTTTTATTTTACATCTTCAGATTTCTAGCTCAGTTCTTTCTACTATAACTTTTGAGTAAACTGTAAAGAACAGGAAAAGCGCAACACTGATACAGGTGGCATTTTAGACTTGTTCAAACTGCTTAGTCTTTTAGCTTCATGTAGTTATGTTTTGAAGCTAAATAGTTCTGTCACTTTGTAATGATGCATCTTCTTGATGCCTTTCCAATACAATTTAATTACTTAACCAAAAAAAGTGTGGCATCAAGTATTTGTCTACCTCCAACATGATAACATCTCGCAGTAAATAGTGATTCATCCAAAACCTATTTTACTCTATATAAAGAACCTTAAATATAATCTTATAGATATTTCCACTAAACTAATAGGTATGTAATCCTTGATGCTCGTAATCCCTCCCTTTTTGGAATGATGGCAATGGAAGAAGCATTAAGACTTATTTTGAATACTTCCGTCTCTTGAAAAGCTTCAATGGGCTCCATCTTTGGAAACTGCAAAAGTAAAACCAACTTTGTCCCCTGCAAAGACTCCACTGCCTTTTCAATCTCCTCTTTCTCAATGCCCCTCTCCAACCACACACTCTTGTCTTCCCCTATTTAGGGTCAAACGCTGGACCCCTATGGTAGGCCTCCAACCTGCCTCCTCGGCCCCTTCCTAAATAGCTGCACATAGACTCCTATGATAGCCCCTTCTACCTCCTCCTCCCCTTCATGCACTACACCTTTACATCGATTAAATGAAGTTTCTCCTCCTATTTGTTATGCCTAGCTTGTAAAAAAAGATTTTATGTTTGAGTCCCCCTCTTCCAACCATAACGCCCTCAACTTGTCTCTAACTACTATCTTGAGTTATTCCTAGTTAATGTCTTTTAGTACTTCCTATAAGCAAACTAATTCGGCACTCACATACCTTCCTGGTTTGTTTCTTCAAAAATTTCCTAGAAACACACTAAATCAGCACTCTCTTACCTTCCCTGTTATATCATGAAGTTAACCAAAGAGAGATGATTAATAAGGGCCTGTTTAGGCATAATAGAATTGCTTTTTTCCAAGTTTCATTTTCAAAACCCTGTTTGATTATACATTTTGTCAATTTTTCACCCAAGCTTGAAAAATCAATCCCTCACAAAACTTCCAACATTTTTTCAAGTGTAATACATGTACAAACACAACTTCAACTTTCAAGTACTTTTTGAATTTAATACTTTTTTCAAATATTACTGAATCCATGTCCAAACTCCAAACGCCTACTTATTATATTGTGCGAATTCACCACTTCTACGTTTTTTGAGATAGTAAAGAATATATTCATAAATATTGGAGAAAATTCCTGTATACAAGAGGAATACACATATAGAAAACCTACAAAATAAATGGTTCTCTACAATAGGCATCCATCCTTCAATAGAAAAGGAACTTCATAGGTGCACCAAAAAGAACCCCTCTCTCCCTTTCTTTCTTTCTTAATGACCGTGATGTCCGGGCCAGCTTTTGTGCACCTCGACTAATTCCATGTCCTCCAAGGCTCGGACAGAAGGGAAGAATAACCTAGTGTTTTTTGTCTCCACTGAGTTTTGATCCAGAGACCTCAGGGTTCTCAACCCTCTCTCCCTTTCTTTTCATCCTTGCTATGGAAGGTCTTAGCAAGATTGCCCAAAAAGCATGTTGACTACAATGGATTGAAGATTTCAAAGTAGGCAGTCCCTCCGGAAACAATGTCACAGTTATATCTCTATTTTATGCAGATGATACTTTGCTATTTTGTGGGGCAGATAGATCACAAGTGATTAAGCTTCACTTGATTCTGCACATTTTTGAAGCTGTCTCTAGACTTCATACAAATATGTCAAAAAGCACTATCTATCCCGTAAAATTCAGTGCACAATCTGGCAGAGCTAGCAGGAATCATGTTCCAAAAACTGATCTTGGGCTGCCTTTAGGTGCAAAATTAAAGGCAAACGAGATCTGGTGGGGAATAAATGAGAAGTTTGAAAAAAGACTAGCAACATGGAAAATGCAGTATCTTTCTTTCGGTTTTCGGAGGAAGAGTAAAATTGATTAACACTGTAATGGATAGCATCCCTACTTATCATATGTCCCTTTTCCCTATTTCAGAAAACATTCTCATAAAGCTTGACAGAATTAGAAGGAGTTTTCTATGGGAAGGGAACAACGAGGATCCTAAGTTCCATTTGCTTAAATGGGCAAAAGTGATGACCTAAATCCCAAAAGGGTCTGGGTATCAAAGATCTCGCAGCTCACAATAAAAGCAAGACAATGAAATGGTTAGGGAGGTGTGGAACTGAATACATTGGACTGTGGAAGGAGGTGAGCAAAGCTAAATATGGTGAGCTTACTCACTCGTGCACATTTTACATAATAAGACATCACTGAGAACCGTCCTCATTCTCTAACTCCCAAATTGTGTTGATCCTACCATTAGTAAGAATTGCAGACCAATAACTTTTCAAGTAATACTTCATCAGTGGTTGTGAAAAAAAAAAATCAATATTTTCGACCTTGGCCATATGGCAAAATGTTTACCAATCATATCCTTGGGTTCACTATTGAAGTTCTTTGTTTGCAAATTTACTTAAGGTCTTGTAATATAATAATAATATGTATCATGGTCATAAGATGATTGTACTAGATCTAGCAGACCAAACTATTTTTGCTTCTACTTTACTAACAAACTTGCATCTTCTTCATGCCTTTAATGAAACATTTACTTCAAAAAAAAAAAAGATACAATTTCATTATCAATCAATTAACTAACCGCCAATACTAAAAACTAATATGGATCTGCTATATGTTCTACTTTGAGTCCATATCCTATCCCTATGTTTAATACGTGTTTTACTTTTCTTTTCAATCTGTTTCAAAAAGAATGACTCTTTCTATATTTGGTAACTCTCTAATTCCAATATTTACGTGGCTTGTTTAAGATTATAAGATTCAAAGAGCATTTTGTTAGATTACACAACTGCAAGATTAAAAAATCTCCTTTATTTTCAATTTCAAGTGAGCAGATACACGAGCCTCCTCAAATAAAGACACTCCTACATGAAAAAAAGTCTATAATTTGAGACCTTGATGGTATTACAGTACTCCGGGAAAGACAATAGATACAAATTTAGTGGGTACCTGAATTTGGGGTAAAGCGTCCGTTGACGAAGAACCCATTGATTCTCCAATGTATAAACAAAGAACTGAAAACAAAACTGGCAATTTAAGGAAAAACTAAAACAAGTTACCAAGCCGTAATACCCAATTTGTAGGTTTGAAATTGAATACTGAATAATTAGCGAAACAAAAAAAAAAGTGTGAAACAAAGCAACAGTTTACCACTCTATCACTGTGCTCAGATGAGAAAGAAGATTCGTACAGTTTTGCACACCCAACAACTTGTCCCGTTGCCGTCACCGAGTCGGGCTGCGCAATTTATACTGAACTTTTCCGGATTCAGGACTACTTAGGGATTGTTTGTTTGATGGGACACAAACCAATATTCGGAGAATTTACACCGGGTAGCCACTTTGCAGGGTGTATTTAACATTTAATCACAAATGTTGTAAGCTTAGCCAAAAGAAAGCATCTCTATTTTTTAATATTTTTTCTTCTCATTTGTGCAGGATCCATATGAGAGTTTATTAATTTGAATTCACATTACGTAAGGTCCATTTAGGAAAAGCGCTTTCTATTAGAAATTATTTTCATATTTAGGATTAGAATTTGAGACATTTGATTAAGGGACGATGGAAATTTATCATCGTGGATAAGGCACAACAAACAAAATGTGTGTGAGATTCATCCGTATTTGACAAGTGACGTTGTGGTCCCACAAATAATTTTATTTTTCAAACTTTTCTTCTCTTTCATCATTTTTAATTTATTACTAGTACTACTCTTATTCTTTTTCATATTTCTATCTTTTATATTTATTTTTATAAGAAAAAACGTTATACTCCTCTCATAATCAACATGTCAATAAGATAATTTTAAAATCATAAAAAATTGAACTGGCCTTTATTTTTTGTGATAATTTAAATATCACAAAAAATAATATTTTATAAAAATAGAGCAAAAATTATGAAATTAGTTATCAAGTTAAATATATTGTTTTAAAAAATTGTATACGGAGAAATATCAAAATAAGGAAGAAATATATTTCCTTGGAACTATGTCTTTAATCTCTTTGTAATAGTTCTCATTATAAATTACTTCTTTCATATCTACTTAATGTTGAATGATAGGGCTGTTGATGTGGCACGCTTCTAAAATCAAGATTTATATTTATCTAATTTTTTTTAATTTCTTTTTATTTATCAATTATTTTGTAACTAAATAAAAATAATATTATACATTAAATATTTTACAATAAATATTACTGAAAATTAGTGTTATTCATATCTTTTAAAACCTTTTCTCAATTCCTTCATTTTTTTTCTCCCCTTAATCTCACAATTAATGTCATTCATATCTTTTCCTTAAATTGCTTCATTTCTTTTCTGTTTTACTTATTTAATCCAAGTTAAAAATCTTACTACATTTCTCAATAGCTGTATTTTTTAAACACATTTTTTAAAAAAAAAAAAAAATAGCCGTCCTCATATCTTCTATTCTTCTTTATGTTTTAGCCTTAAATTTTGAATAACCTAATAATTAACCTTGAAGTTTGATTAACCTAATAATTAAGATTTTATCTTTATATTTTTTTTTATCTATATTAAGTGATTTATTAGATATAAGAAATTATTTTAAAGATAAAATTAAAGATTATCATTCACTATTATACTTTTAATTATTTCTAAACTATTCTTTTAGAAAATGTCAAATAATTAAGAATCTTATTAAAAGAAAAGGTAAATATGGAAAAAAATCAATAATTATCTTAAACTTTGAAACATTCAGTTATTTTGAATCATTAAAAAAGTCTCAACAATTCACTTAACATGAACTAGAGGAAGTATATTCAACTAGTAGCTAAAATTATTTTTGTTGATTTTCCTCCATTAGTTTTGATTTATATGATTGATAGTTTTATAATTTTAAGTTTCCGTATGATTTAGTTATTAAGTGATATGTAATTTAATTCTTAGATTTTTTTAACTCACTCCTCTAAAAAAAAAAATCGATTGTTTTAAAGTTTGAACACCCTTGACGAAATTTATGGCTCCGTCACTGGCCTATTTTTGTTTCGGTATACAAAGTAGGCATGGGTCCCATATTTAATAGCAAAATATATTAAATTGTAGTCACACACAATAATTAAATGAAACTATACCATCATTGAATAATAAACTAGTAATGTTTGTCAACTTGGATAATTTTCCCAAAAATAAATGGAGAGCATGTATTAAGAAATAAGTCATTCTCATCTAGATACAATTTGGGCTTTAGAAAATATTGGATATCAATTTACTATTTAGTAGTGTTTGTCACCTTGTGTAATTTTCCCAAAAATAAAATCTGATTTTTTAATTAATGTTAACAAATTAAAGTGAAATGAGGAAAATAAATATTCCTAATTAGTTTGAATCTCCTAAATTTATGCTAATTAACAATTATCATCAATGAATTCAAAATTAATTAATACACATTTATCCGTTTTTATCTTCTTCTTTTTTCAAAATCGATTAGTTTTCCTTTTTTATATTTTTCAAAACGGATTTTTTACAATTAATTAATAAAAATTGTAAGTATATAAATTGTTACAATCTGAAATATTTTAATGTTATAACTTGAAAGTTTTATTCTACTGTTATAACTTGAAAATATTAGTCTAATAAATGTCATTTATAAAATTTTCACTAAAATAAATGGAGAGTGTGTATTAAGAAATAAGTCATTCTCATTAGATACTAATTTGGGCTTTAGAAAATATTGGATATCAATTTACTACTTATATGAGGATTTTTCAAAATGCTATACTATCTCTATAAAACCCATCTCTATTATAAAAAAGTTTACATTATATGATATCTTTTTAAAAAAGTAATCTCTAAACTATAACTAACGAAATCCAAATGATAACTCTCTTGTTATTTCATGAGACACTAATACTGAAATTGTTGTCACAGTGAGCAAAGATATTAAACACGAATAACACTTTTCAATATGGAGAAGGCAGAAATAAGAATTGAAAGATTCAGACAAAAATATTATATTGGTTCAATACTTGTATACATATATGCCTAATATTAATTTTTGTGCTATTTGTAGAATTATGTGATAATCTTTGCATGATTATAATTATCAATTAACGTGTCTATTAATCCTCCATATTAGGACAATTCCAACTCACCCCAACTCTCCTCCACCTTCACTGTCTCGCTTCACCTTCACCACCCCACTCACACTTCCACCCCTTACCACCTCCCTGCACACACCTCCTTAATTATTCATCTTGCTTTTCATAAATATTATAATTTGTGTATGAGCGAGAATAATAGCAAAAATTAAATAGATTCAGTTATATTGAAACAACATTACGTTGCAAAGTAATAAAATTAATAGGGATGAGAATAAAAAATTAATAAGAATGAGAATATTTATATCTTAATATTGCATGTATGAAGATTATTACAAACCTTTAACAAAGCAACACCATATGAAACAAATTAATCTAAAAAAAATAGAGAGGAAAAGGGAAGCACAAAACTTATCGTAAATTACAAATAGCAAAAAAATTGTTGTGCGCTTAAACAATATAGGTAGCCGTTGGGTTCAATAAATGAGGGTTTTACGAATTTGTTTACTACATCGACCTAATTTGCTTTGATAATGAGTTGAAAACAGGTTAACACAAACCTAAACGGAGTATTATTAATTTCTTATATTTTAGTAAATGGCTTTTACAAAGAAAAATATTACAATTTTATTTTAGGACTTTTTAAGTTAACTAATAATTAAAATTTTAGTTGATTTTAAAGTCCTAAATATTTTTAAAATAATTTAAGAATAATAGTAAATGACATTTTTGTTTATTGTGGTTTAAAAAGTTACACTAAGCTTGTTAAAAATTCTTGTTTTCCGTTTTATCAAAGTTTTTTACAACAAACGTTGAAAAAAGTTCAATCAACATTCCTAATACCTTCCGGTTTTTAATATAGTATTAATATAGATTGCTTAATTAGTATACCAAATAAAATATCTACAACAAGAAACATAAAAAAATTATAGACCGAAACAAATGCATAATTACAGCTATATACGGTAAAACCTTACTAAATTAATGCTCGATTAATTAATAACCTCTCTAAAATAATACTCAAAATAAATACATAAATTAAAGTAAAAAACATATAATTTAAAAACGTAATAGAAGCATTCTTACTCATAAATTCTTTATGACTTTGTTGAAAACAACCATATGATGTGATGATTATCATTTTCTTCCTCACCCTACTGTATGATATGGTGATGAAGAAGTAAAAGAATAACTTTGAATGACAATTTTCTTGATACAAAATATGAATTTATATAGACAAAGAGGAGGAATACCATAAGACATAAACTTACAAATTAAATTTTGGGGGTTATGAAGATTAAAAAAAAGGAGTTATGCATACTGTATTATTAAGTTGAAGATGTGCGAGTTATTAGTAGTTATTTTTTATTTTATTAAAAATATTAAATATATATTATACTGGTAGATGAAAAGTTGAGTAAATGAATGTGAAAAATATTTAAAATATTAAAAATAAAATAAATAAATAATGAAGGAAAACTGTTATTTTTAAAAAAATAGATGAATATGAATGGAGACCAGAGAGAAGTGCCACATCACCTTCTCTATGTTTCTCCTTTATATATATACTAGGGAATTTATCCGCGCTTCGCGCGGTGGTTAAAATTTTTAAGGGATAATTTTACAAAACTCACCTCCCCTGTGGTTTACAATATTATGTATACCTTCCTTATTTTAATTTTTTTCGTAACCATTCTTTAAATTTATTTAAAATAAATATATATTAATTATAATTTGACAACTTTGTCCTTTTAAATTAATTTCTTCATATTAATTCACATTATTTTTAAAAATGACTTATATAATGAAAGTTTTAAAAATAAATCAATATGAAGAAGTGTGAATCTTTGTTTGGTAAAAAAAGAACACGTTTATATATTTATATACTATAATATATATATTATAGTACAAACTTATTTGTGTTGATTTATTTTTAAAGTATTTATTAAAAGTCACATTTTTAATAATATGCACTAATATGAAGAAATTAATACAAAGAAGGGCAAATTTGTCAAGTTATAATTGATTTATATTTATTTTAAATAATTTTAAAGAATGGTTACAAAAAAATTAAAATAAGGGATGTAGGCGTCATATCGTAAACTACAGAAAATGTGAGTGTTATAAAGCGAAACCCAAAGAAATTATCCACTTTTTTTATTAAAAAATAATTTTTGATTTCTATCAATGTCATGTCTTTTTTTTTTATCTCCAGTTATAACATCATTAATTATTCTAATTATATTATTTTATCAAGATAAATAACAACGTGATTTTTTTTTCGTTAAACTTCACAATTACTATTGAACAAAAGAGAGAATTTATTCTTAAGCAATAAGCTATAATATATATATATATATATCCTTTAATCAATTTCATTTCTATTGTACATAGCAAATATTTCATAGTAAATTTTGATACACATACCTTCAAGCATTTATTGGAAATTGACCCTTTAAATTTCTTTTAATCTAAATAAAAGTTAAAAAGTTGTCACGACCCAAAAATGGACGTGATGGCACTCGTCTTATCCCATCAAGACAAGTCAGCCTAAAACCCAACTAATACAGTGAATGCGGAAGTAAAACGTGATAAAAGTCTAATACTATAAAATACTGCGAAAAACAAGGTCAACTTAATTAAACCCCCAAAACCTGGTTGTCACGTGTACAAGTCTCTAAAGTATTACAATTGATTCAAAAGAAAAACACAAGTCTCAAATGACATTATTTCTAGAATAGAACAAGATCATAAATAGGAGTAAGAAGGTACGCTGAAATGACCAGCAACTACCTCACAAACCTCCATAAGAAGGCTCAGATAAGGAGAAGAGAAAAGATCACAAAGGTCCGGGCAAGTAACCTACAAAAATGTAGAAGCAAGGGGTGTGTAACACCCCGTATTCAAAATAGACAAAAATGCAGATTTTGAGAAGTTGCAGGTGCAACTTACGGTCACCATCCACGGACCGTAGGTCAGACCACGACCCGTGCTGGTGGACCGTGGTTCACCACTGCAACCCCTCCCCAGCCAGCTCAGAAAATTGTCTAAGTCCCGACTCACGGACAGACCCACGGTCCGTAGATCAGACCACGGTTCGTGGTCAGTGTCCGTGGATCGAGACTTCCCTTACCAACCTCTGACACAAACTACGGTCGACCAGCACGGACCGTCAATCGATCCACGGTCCGTAGGTCTAACCGTAGATGAGGATCAACAGCCAGTTAGCTGAAAATTCTGATGGGTCAACTTCAGATGGTCATAACTCTTAGCACAAAATGAATTATGTGTTCCATGACCTATGGTTAGATAGATAATTGAATTATCTTTCCAACGCCACCAAGTTTGCTAAATTCCGGCCTCCGAGTAAAAAGTTATGCCCATTTTAGTGAAGCCCTGTCGGGCAGACTCGACCTACAGACCCAATCGACGGACCGTCGATTGATTGACGGACCGTCAGTCAGGTCCGTCAGTCACTCCGACAGCAGCTAATTCAAGGGTCTTTTGGTCTTTTCCTATTTCGTTTAACCCATAAGATACGTCGTTTAGACCCTAAATCATGAGATTTTAATCAGTTTAAACCTAGAAACATAACTAGAACTTACCTAAGTCAAATCATTAATCAAACTTAGAAGAATTAGAATGCTAAGAGGAGAAAAGAGGTCAAGAACCCTAGTTCAAGAAAGCAACAAGTTTTCTTCAGTTCCAGCCTCGAAATCGAAAGATTTCTCCGTGGAATTAGTCACCAGGTATGTGGGATTTCACTAGTGGGTTCCTTTCGCCCATTAGGTCCCTAGAATTCAGTCAGATTCTTGATTCCATGATTATGAACAGACCTAGGGTTTCTAGAATTATAGCAGATCATCATGAATTAGTTATTTAAATGTTCCAAATCAGATTATCATGTTATTGCTCAGTTTATCGCATGAATTTCAGAACCCTAGCTATGTATTTCTTTAGTTCTTGAATTACACATGCTAGGTCAGATATTTCAGTATTCAGTTTTACATGCATCAGTTTATGAATGCATCATTATCAGATTAATTGTTGTATTCTCAGTTTGCATGTTCAGTTTCTAGCTATCCAGTATTTACAAAAACTCAGTCATAATGTGTTAACCACTTAATCTATTGGGAGTAGCATAATACCGAGTTGGACTAGGGTTTCAGTGTACCCATATAGTCCAAGAACTATGAGCCACGTAGGTGTAAGTCCCCTCTGTGGGCAACATCAGTTTAGTGATCACGCCAGCATGTCTCTATACCTCTGGCAGGGTATATTGGGTCCTCTCGATGGGGCGTATACATCAGACTCCACATTTAGCTCATGTGGTTTTATGTCGGTTATTAGTAGCTCCCACAGTTCAGTCAGACTCTATGGCATTGTCCACATTTACAGTTCATTCAGTATTCAGTCAGCATGTTATAAATTGGTCATTGCATTCAGTTAGCTCAGTATTCAGTATCTATATCATGTTCAGATTATTTCATTGCTTTATTGCTTTGTTCAGTTATATGTTCTTTCAGCTTTACTCTAACCTGCCTGCTCAGTACCTTTCAAGTACTGACGCATACGTGCGCTACATCTTCTCGTGATGTAGGTTCAGGTTCTCAGTATCCAGATCACGCTTAGATCGGTTCCCGATCTCCAGTTCAGCAGAATCAGTGGTGAGTCCTCATTCTCCAAGGACAATAGTCATGAGTTTCTTTTCAGTATTTTTAGTCTTTAGTTTCAGTTTTGCTAGATCTAGTTGGGGCATGTCCCAACATTTCTAGTCAGTTTAGAGGCTTATTTCAGACATAGTTAGATTCAGCTTAATGTTTTGAGTTTGATATTTCGTTTGTATTAAACTCTCAGTTTTGATATATTTAGTTATAGTATATGGGTATTCCCCATCTTTTTAGATTTATTTATGAATTAGCTTCCGCATCAGTTTATTATCTTTAGTCTGCTCATGATCATGCCAGCAGGGTTAGCTTGGGATCACTTGTGGTCCTAGGTCCCGTGTCCGCGTCTTGGGGGTAGCTTGGGGCGTGACAAACTTGGTATCAGAGCATTAGGTTTAAGTGTCCTAGGATGTCTGAAAAGCCGCACTAAGTAGAGTCCTTTTAATGGGTGTGAAGTGCACCACATCTAATGAGAGGGAGGCTATGAAGTGTTATAGGAAAACTTCACTTTCTTGATATTCTTATCGTGCGTAAGGTATGATTTAATTCTATTCTAACTCAACGCTCTACGTTTCAACGATCATGCCTCTCCATAGAGCTAACGCCAGGAATGCGAATGCCAGGAATGCAAACGCAGCTCCTCCAGTTCCAGATCAGGAAGTCTCAAATGCTGAATTTAGGAATGTCATTCAGATGTTGGCTCAGAGTGTCGCTAACCAGAACAATCAACGGGTTCAAGCTCATGTGAATGCAAATGATGGATCAGCAGCAGCGAGGGTCCGTGACTTAGTTAGGATGAATCCTCCTGAGTTCTTAGGATCGCAGACTGGTGAAGATCCCCAAAATTTCTTGGATGAGATCAAGAAGATCTTTGAGGTAATGCAGGTCACTGGGAATGATCGGGTTGAGTTAGCATCTTACCAACTTAAGGATGTAGCTCATAACTGGTATACTCAGTGGAAGGAGAATAGGGGTACAGATGCTGCTTCTATTACTTGGGAATGTTTCAGCGAAACCTTTCTAGACAGGTTTTTCCCTATAGAGTTGAGAGAAGCAAGGGCCCAGGAATTTATAAACTTAAGGCAGGGTAACATGACTGTCCAAGAGTATGGGCTCAAGTTTAACCAACTCTCCAGGTATGCTCCTCACATGGTTGTTGATTCCAGGGCTCAGATGAATAAGTTTCTCTATGGAGTGTCAGACTTAGTGAAAACAGAGTGCAGGAATGCTATGTTGTTGGGAGACATAAACATCTCTAGGCTCATGACTCATGCTCAGCAAGTTGAGGGTGATAAGCTTAGGGAACAGGCTAAGGAGACTAAGAAAGCAAGAATAGGTAACTACGAGTATTCCCACCAGAAATTGGGTGGTGGAAACCGCTCGCATTTTCAGCAGAAGTCTTCGACTCCAGCCCCTTCATCAGCTAGTGTTCCATCCCCCAGGTTCCGTAATGATCAGAAAGGTAGGGCGTCAGGCTCTAAGTCTCAAGGTAGTGTTTCAGGCACCAAAACCTACCCAACTTGCCCGAAATGTAGTAGGAACCATCCGGGCGAGTGCCTTGCAGGTAAGGAAGGATGCTTTGGGTGTGGCCAGTCTGGTCATAGATTGAAGGATTGTCCTTCAAGACAAGGTCAATGAGGAAATAATGGTAGAGCCCAGTCTACAACTTCAGCAGCACCAGCAGGTCGCCCGACTCAGCAGGGTAACTCTTCTGGTACTAGTGGCGGACAGCGCCAAAACAGGCTTTATGCTCTTCAGGCTTGTCAAGATCAGGAAGATTCTCCTGATGTTGTCACTGGTACGTTACGAGTCTTTGATCTTGATGTTTATGCATTGTTAGATCCAGGGGCTACTTTGTCTTTTGTAACTCCTTACATAGCAGTCCAATTCAGTGTTAGTCCAGAAACTCTTTCAGAACCCTTCTCAGTCTCTACTCCAGTCGGTGACCCAATTATAACTAGACGAGTATACATAAATTGCCCTGTCATAGTCTCAGAAAGTCACCTCAGCAGATCTTGTAGAGTTAGAAATGGTAGACTTCGATGTCATTCTAGGAATGGATTGGTTACATTCATGTTATGCCTCAGTCGATTGTAGAACTAGGATTGTTCGTTTTCAGTTTCCAGACGAACCAATCTTAGAATGGAAGGGTAGTAGCTTAGCGTCTATGGGTCGATTCATTTCTTACCTTAAGGCCAGAAAGATGATCTCTAAGGGTTATCTCTATCATCTAGTTTGGGTTAAGGATTCTAGTTCTGAATCCCCAACTCTTGAGTCAGTTCCTGTAGTCAGTGAGTTTCCAGAAGTGTTCCGAGAAGATCTTCCTGGAGTTCCTCTCGAAAGGGAAATAGACTTTGGAATTAATCTCCTTCCAGATACCCAGCCTATCTCTAACCCTCCTTACAGAATGGCTCTAGCCGAGCTTAAGGAATTGAAAGAGCAGTTGAAAGACCTTCTAGATAAGGGCTTCATCAGACCCAATATTTCGCCATGGGGTGCACCAGTGTTGTTCGTGAAGAAGAAAGATGGTTCTCTCAGAATGTGCATTGACTATAGGCTGTTGAACAAAGTCACAATCAAGAATAAGTATCTTATCCCCAGGATTGATGACTTGTTTGACCAACTTCAGGGTGCTAGTCATTTCTCAAAGATAGACCTCAGATCAGGTTATCATCAACTTAGAGTCAGAGATAGTGACATTCCGAAGACAGCCTCCAGAACTCGGTATGGTCATTATGAATTTGTAGTTATGTCATTTGGACTAACCAATGCTCCTGCAGTTTTCATGGATTTGATGAACAGAGTGTTCAAGCAGTACTTGGACTTGTTCATTATCGTCTTTATTGATGATATCCTCATTTACTCTAGGAATGAGGAAGAACATACAAGTCATTTGAGAGTTGTTCTCCAAACTCTCAAAGATCGCCAGTTATATGCAAACTTTAACAAGTGCGAGTTTTGGTTACAATCAGTTGCCTTCCTTGGGCATGTTGTGTCTAGTGAAGGAATTCGAGTAGATTTCCAGAAGATAGAAGCAGTGAAACAATGGCCCAGACCTACCTCTGCTACAGATATCAGAAGTTTCTTGGGTCTAGCGGGCTATTACAGACGGTTTGTGGAAGGATTTTCATCCATAGCCTCTCCATTGACTAAGTTAACTCAGAAAAAGGTTAAGTTCCAATGGTCAGATGATTGTGAGAAAAGCTTTGCAGAACTGAAAACTAGGTTGACTACAGCTCCTGTCTTGACTTTACCAGAGGGTTCAGATGGTTATGTAATCTATTGTGATGCATCCAGAGTCGGCCTAGATTGTGTGTGGATGCAGCGAGGTAAGGTTATAGCTTATGCTTCTAGACAGCTTAAGGTACATGAGAAAAATTATCCAACTCATGACCTTGAGCTAGCAGCAGTGGTGTTTGCACTTAAGATTTGGAGACATTACTTGTATGGTGTTCACGTAGATGTGTTCACAGACCATAAGAGCCTTCAGTATGTGTTCACCCAGAAAGAGTTGAATCTTCGCCAGAGAAGGTGGCTTAATTTAATTATTATGACCACATTGACACATAAGTATGCAATTTGTCTAAAGGGTGTTGGGGCCCTTTAGACAATAAGGTGGCTACTAATTATGTGGATTGACACCAAGGGTCAAACCACCTAGGGTTTATGCATCATGTATGACCTAATCAAGATTTCTAAGAGTTGGCTTGACATAGACTTGAAAGAGATTTTACGCTAGAAGGCTCGTGGTTTCACGGTAGTAAAACTATCTGTTCCGTCCACGCATATGCCGACTCTCTATAATTGGGTATTTGAAGAGAATTGGAGTAGTTGTGAGAGGTGCAAAGGCACAACATCACGGTAACAAAATAAAAAGGAAGAGGGTCCCAATTGGGAGAAGTATGAGCGGAATGCCAGTTTATCAAAGCGGTAACATTTAGCATTTAGATTGAAAGCGGTAACATATAGACAATTTTATGAAAGCGGTAAATAAGTAAATAAATACACGCATAAATAAAAAGACGTAAACATATAAAATAATAGAGAATCAAGGAAATAAGGAAAGAGGGTATGGGATCATGCAAACAAGTAAACAAATAAGGGAAAAGGGAAAAGGGGAAAGGGGGAAACATGAAAATAAACAAATAAGGAAGAAGGAAAGGGGGTGGAACATGAAAAACAGAAAATAAATAAGAAAACAAATAAACAAGGAAAAATAATAACAGCTTAACATGCTAATAACCAAACAAACAATGAAATAACCAAGTAAACCCCATATAAGCAAGAAATACGTAATGGTTAGAACCTAATATCTCCAGCAGGGTCGTCATTCTGTCGCGCCCCATTTTTCTTAAAACGGGTTCTGGTGCACGACCTAACAACTCTTTTGGGCTTTGGGTGATTGAAGAGTCGCCACCTAACGAATTAAGGCGCGTTAGGACACCTATCTAACCTAACCAAGTCTAGCTAAGGTCAACGAACCAGAGATCAGGGTAAGGGTTCAAATTACCTCGAGGGGAAGGTGTTAGGCATCCCTCGAGGTCCACAAATGTGGGTCCCGGCCGTATCTCATGCAATATGTGGGGGTTACAAATAGCAATTAAGGTCACTTCATTTATTATTTACTTAATTAGCATGGTTACTAAGTGATGAATAATATTAACAATTCAAGCCATTTTAATTATTTGTTTAATTAATTAAGCATGCGAAAACTAGGTGATAATAATATTAAGAAATTAAAAGCACTTTAATTATTTTAATTAATTAGTTAAACATGCAACTAGGTGATAGCATAATATTAAACAATTAAGGAAACTTTAGTTATTTTAATTAATTAATTGAGCATACAAGACTAAGTGATAAGCCAACAGATAAATATTAAACAATAAGGAGATAAGCGAGGAGAGAGAAATTACACAAATAGGTAAGCAAACAATTTTATTTTTATTAAACTACCCCAAATAAATATAATTATTATAAACAAATAAAGGGATAAAGGAAAGGGAGACTCTGAAGGACTTAGGATCAACACTCGACTTTCTTTATTTCGGTTGGTTTCTCGTAGGGACAAACAAAACCAAAGTTTGTCATTTAGACCGAGTCGATGTCATCATCTCCATAGGGCCTAAACTACCCCTACCCCACCACCGCATGCTTTCGTCTCTAAGAGGTGTCTAGCGTCCCCACGTAAGGTCCAAGAGGCATTGGACTGTTATTAGGCTGAATTTAGACAAAATAAAATATAATAGGCCCATCTAGACACCAAGTCAAACACTTTGGACGAGCATTTAACACGTAGGGTCTCATATTGGCCTCTAGATTTTAATTTAAACATGCTAGCAAACACACATAAAGTGAAGGGTTTCATGCTTAGGTGTGTGACATACAAAACAATTAATATAACAGTGAAATTAATTAATTTGAGGGCAATAGATTACTACAAGGTGAGTCTTATTTAACTATTAGACAATGAAATTAGCTAGAAAAATACGGGCAGAAACATGTTGAAGCAATGACAAGTTTGATTACTAATTCCAGAAGTTTTATTTTTTGCAAAATGAATTCGGGGCAGCAAGTAGCAGTTACAGAAAATTGACTTAGTAGCCAATTTTAATTATCAAAACAATATGCAAAATAAGCAATTCAAACTGATATTAACTAGGGTAGCAAATAATTGAAGTTGCAGATCTTATGTAAGCATGCAGAAAAGATTATTAGTTAATTAGATGATTAGCAGATAGACCACAAAATACAAGAAATATATATATTTATTTATTTTTACAAAAGCATGTAGCAAATCAGAATGATTTATTAGCATATTTTAGTAGCAAATAGAGCAGAAATTAGTTATCTTAAGCCAGATTCAATTCAGGAAACAGATTTTATTTTAAACATAAATTCACTATTTCATTTATAAATGCTGATTAACATCTTAAACTACTAATTATTTCCTATAGGCATGATTTCTAGATGTAAACATGCTGAAAACAATTAGATTCATAAATTGCTATTCTAGAGCATGCTGAAAATTATTAGAGATTTATTCTAGTTGGCAGAAAACATGTATAATAATATTTTATTTCTGTTATTTAACATGCAAAAAAAATGACTTATAATCCTATATACATGATTTCTAAGTGATAGAAAGATTGAAAATATTGTAACTCCTCAAGGCATGATATCTACACACTAATGACATTTAAAAAATTTAAATGTATCTCTAAGTACTGATTGTTCAAATAAACATATAGACATGCTTTTCAAATGAAGTAAAAGGTGACAATTGTTCAACCTATTTGATTTCTACGCCAAGTGAAATATGAAGAGTAATTAATTAAAATTTTATTATTTTAGGGAAACGGCTGAGTTAGAAATCAAGGAACAATCATGCAGTGTTTTAGTATAATTAGTAGGATGATCCCACAAATTCAATAATTCAATATAATGACTAGCTAGGTATTTAAACTCATAATTAACTTCCAAATTATAATTAGACAAGATAGAAATGAGTGATTAATGATGACGATAACTTATTTCATTTTATTTTTTTTGGACAGATCTTGATTTAAAATTATTAGAAGGAACGATCAAAACAAAATCACAATCCTATAAGCATGGTTTCTAACATAAATAAGTTATGATAAAAAAAGTAAACAAGTAGCACCCCCCCCCCCCCCCCCCCCTTTAGGCGATCCCCCAAATATATTTCACATATAAGAGAGTTAAACAAATATTACAAACTGAAATAAAATCAACATTTTAGTAGAAAATAATATCAAAACGGATTAAAATGAAACTCCATCCCAATGTATCCCGCCCCAGGCGAAACTCTTCGCGTCTTGAACTTTAGTTCAAAATCCTGTTAAACCATAAAATATACAGACAATAATAATAATAATAATAATAGCAAAAATAATAATAATAAGATTAATCACTCAAAAACAGGTAACACAAGCAGATATAATTAATACAAAATGGTTCAAAGAGCATGCATACTACATTGATAGCAAATAGCAAATATTACGTCACACAGAGGAGTGAAAGAAACTAACCAGTTAAACAGTTAAAGAATAATCAGCAATGAAGACACTTTGATCCAAAATGACCCGAACACAGCGAAACAGTAAAGGGAGAATGCTCAAAAACTAACAACTTCTCTTTTCTTATGAGTGGAGAGCCTTTTTCTAATTTAAAGTCTCGTTTTTGTCGTTCAAGCCGTGTCTAATAACAAGAATGAGGGCACTTTATATAGTGATTAAGGGCCAGTCAGAAAAGGAAAAGATGTTAATTAACGGGAGCCAAATTTAGAATATTATTTTCCTTTAATAAATAAAGGGTAAATTAGTAGATACCATTATTTTATTTTATTTATTTGTTACCTAAATCAATCAAAACCAATTACCAAATATAAACTAAGTAAGAAATCAGTAACACTTTTAAATAAGGTAAATAAAATAGTCGGTATCAGTATCACAAAAAAAATATCACGCCTTACCTGTTAATTAAAAGACTTACCATAAAGGCACCAACAAATCAAATCAATTTAAGCCTAAGTAAAGCAAGAATAACAGTAAGACTAATTCACAGCTAAAATACTCCAATCCACAAATTAAGGAATTATTAAGGATTGATATATTTACCCTTTTTAAGCACCAAATAAGGTGAAGTCCGCACATGGAACCACACAAATAGTCCAATAATCTAGGGAAAATTGCATGATTAATTTGGGAAATAGAACAACATAATTCTCAATTACTTAAGGCTAAAAAAAGGTTTTATAAGTAAGAGATCAATCCAAATAAATTCACCAAAAATTGAAACTCACAGGCATGGAATCAAATTTATTATAACCTGCATGTTGAATTAACAATCTTAACACAAAGATCACCACGGAAGCCAACGAGCACTAATTTAGATAGATAAATCACAACCTGGACTTGCTTTTCTAAGAATTAATAGAAAGGATTACAATGTTCGAATAACTCGCAATATTTTAAAAGTCAAGAACAAAGTGTTAAAAATGAATGGAATAAACTTGCCTGGACGGATCTGTCAAAGATCCATCTTAAAACTCCAAAGGAATCTTAAACGTTTGCCGGAGTTCGCTGTCTTCGAAACTCGCTGGTTGTTGCAGTTGGTGGTCGCTGCTGCTGGTCCTGGGTGTTGGTGTTGCTGTTCGATGCTACTATTTCCACCGGAGAAGCAGGCGACTGGTGGCGCTGCTGTTACTCTCTATTTCGCCATCGCTGCTGCTTGCTGGTGGCTCGCTGGAGCTGGCCTTTGCTGTTGCTCGCCTGGTGCTCGCCTCTTGGACCTACTGGTCGGACATCAGTTTTTGATGCTTGCTTTGTCCGCCAAAGGAGAATGAGGAGGTGGACGAAGAGAGGTGGGGGAGAAGGGAGAGAGAGGGGAGCAATGAAGAGGGGGAGAGATGGGCGGTTGCCACTAACGAGTGGTGGCGATCTCGCCGGAGAGCATAGAGAGGAGGGGCTGCTGCTGCTTCAATAATAGAGAGGAAGAAGCAAATGTTTTAGGGTTTGGAGTCTTTAGTGGATAAAAATAGGAAGGATGAATTTGGACCCTTGATTTAAAGAGATGAGGGGCTAGGATTTGATCTTAGATTTTGATTAAAAGATAGACGGTTGAGATTAAAAGATGAAAGTTTTAAAATCAGGTTGAATTGAATTTGAAGTGGCTAAAATTGAAACGAAAAGTGGCTATAATCGAAATAAAAAATTTAAATTGAATAGGCTAGAATTGGAATGAATTAGAATAAAATGGGCTAAAATTTAAATGGTTTTGAGGAAAATTTTTAAGAAATGCTATTTCGATTAAATACTACACATATCATAATATTTTTATCTAATTGAAATCACTTAAATTTTAAAACATTTAAATAAAATAAATACTTTTAGTTTTACTAATAATTTTAAAAATATCTTAATAATATTTATGATAATTTTATAAAGCACACATACTAAAATGTACAATTTTTAGACAAAATCAATTAAAATTTTAAACACGAAATATATTTTTAAAAATACGTATTTAATCGAATAGCATTCCAAAAAGGTTAAAGGTCGGTCAAAATTGGGTGTCAACAGCATATACATCAGACTCCACATTTAGCTCATGTGGTTTTATGTCGGTTATTAGTAGCTCCCACAGTTCAGTCAGACTCTATGGCATTGACCACATTTACAGTTCATTCAGTATTCAGTCAGTATGTTATAAATTGGTCATTGCATTCAGTTAGCTCAGTATTCAGTATCTATATCATGTTCAGATTATTTCATTGCTTTATTGCTTTGTTCAGTTATATGTTCTTTCAGCTTTACTCTAACCTGTCTGCTCAGTACCTTTCAAGTACTGACGCATACGTGCGCTACATCTTCTCGTGATGTAGGTTCAGGTTCTCAGTATCCAGATCACGCTTAGATCGGTTCCCGATCTCCAGTTCAGCAAAATCAGTGCTGAGTCCTCATTCTCTGAGGACAATAGTCATGAGTTTCTTTTCAGTATTTTTAGTCTTTAGTTTCAGTTTTGCTAGATCTAGTTGGGGCATGTCCCAACATTTCTAGTCAGTTTAGAGGCTTATTTCAGACATAGTTAGATTCAGCTTAGTGTTTTGAGTTTGATATTTCGTTTGTATTAAACTCTCAAATTTGATATATTTAGTTATAGTATATGGGTATTCCCCATCTTTTTAGATTTATTTATGAATTAGCTTCCGCATCAGTTTATTATCTTTCGTCTGCTCATGATCATGCCAACAGGGTTAGCTTGGGATCACTTGTGGTCCTAGGTCCCGTGTCCGCGTCTTGGGGGTAGCTCGAGGCGTGACAGGGTGAGTACCAAACCACATGGTACTTAGCAAGTAAACTTCTAAATACAAGCTAAGGGAATAAAATATGGGTAGTCCTTACACACCAACCAAACCTCCACGACTACAACCTGCATAAAATCAGCCCAACCTAACAGTTCACAGTGTACATAACACCTAGCTCAACAACAATCACTTTAACCAATTACATATCCAAAAAAACAAACTTAATATTCATCAATCACAACTTTCAAAAAAAGGGCACTCACAATATCAACAACATAAGATCAAGTTCATCAAATTGAGGTAATCAACTATCAAGTACTTTCCAACCACCAAATAAACACAAATCATCAAGAATGAAGAATGTCATAGGATGCAGTGCAATATGACACCATGAAATGAATGAATCAGAATATCAAGTACTCTCTCAACCGTATATAGATGATACTCCTCGGAAATACATCGAGAGTTCATAACCCATGGGGGACTCGCGAGGTCCATATATCGACATGGACGATCTCCATGCGTCTGTGCGGACGATTTCAACAGACTATCATAAAATCAAACAATCCCCAGCACGGACGATCTCTACGTGCCCAACTTATAATCATAATCAATTCCTCGCATGGACGATCTCCATGTGCCCAAATTATAATCATACTCGATCTTAACAGGGACGATCTCCACATGTTAGACCTTTACTCATACCCAATCTCATGTCAATGCATGTGCATAATATGATAACAATTAAAGGGGATGATGCAACATCTCAATAAATCAAATGTCGCTATGATATATAATCACCTCAATTATCACATTTATACGGATTCAGTAAAGAACACAATCACACATAATAAATCAAGTCAATAATATATCAGCTAATGCCCATATGTTTTGGCATTCTCGAATTACAATCCGCATTCTATAGTAATAAACTTTCCCTTTATAACACTGGTACTCGTACCATTCTCAACACATCACACACAAACAATTAATCACAATGCCTTTTATTACCCTTTTTCATCATTAGATTAATCAAGGTGGACAAGTCAACCCTTCACCAAGTCTTATTACTCCCAAACACATACCACAAGGAAATACACTAATTTCATACACTTAACAAGGGTTTAGAAATCCACTTGCCTCAAATAATCAAGAATTCACTCGGGCACTTGAGCCTTCCACTTTCGTTGAGCTCCCAAATAAATGCAATCTATTCAAATAAATGATCACAATAAGATTCCAACACTAAAAACACTCATATTACTATGTGTTTAGCCTTGACCCAAAAATTCACCCAAGTTTATAATCAAGTTCCTAAATCTTGATGTCCATAAACATTTCAATTATCATATTTTCCAAGTTTCAAGCCTAGGGTTAAGTTTCAATTTCTCCAAATAATACAACCCTAACTGTATTCATATAATATAATACATCTATTATTCAATTACATATACTTTTATTATAAAAAATTGACTTATAATTTGATAATTATAGACGGGGAAAAAATCTGGAAAAAAAAAGATCAAAATGGTCCACTAATTCCTGAATCCACCGTAACTCCTGAATCTTATTCATATTGCCTATTATTTACCTAATCATTAGTCAATCATCAACTTTCCTAATCATGAATCACATTGGCAGAAGCAATTTATACACATATATAACAATTTAACCTAGTAAATTAACAACTCATGCTGCACATAAACCAACATATAATACTATCTTAATTTATATCTACAACATATGACTTTATCTAAAACAAAAATGCCTAATTGAATTCTTACCTGAATCGATTATTTCTTACTTTTGATTGCCACCACATCGTAAGTAGTTTTTGCCAGAAAGTTATTGTTTTCCCATTGTTTCGTCAGTTTTCAACAGTTCAGGGCTTCTTGGCCTTATTTGTTTTATTTATTAATTATTATTTATTAATTTATTTATTTTCCTTTTCTATTTTTTCCCATTATTATTAGCAATAAAATAATCTTTTATTAAATCTGGAAATCATGTCACTTATTCTTATAAGTCATAAATTATTTATAAAAACTACTAAAAAGGTTATTATAAAAATAATTATTAACATTCATAAAACGACTAAGATGGTCGTTACATTATCCACCACTAATAATCACCGGTCCTCATTTAAAACCCTCGGGATGCACTTCTCGACTCAACGCATTAATATTGTATCAACGATCCACCACTAAATTCTTCCTTATACACACGCTTAACCCCAAACATCTGCAGTAACAGCCTAGTTGGTTTCTCAAATGTGAATACAACATCGAATCTCATTATACGAGCATGTGATATAACTGATAACTCTTTAAGTAGTTAGTAATCGCACTTGACATCAACATATTTATTTTCATATACCACTATTGCCACATTGTGAAGTCTGTTAAATCCACCACTATAACACATCATACCTATCGAGAAGATTGTACCCAAATAGCCTAGATATTTTTAAGTAACTAACATACACTACCAAATCTGTTCGTTCTCTCGTCCAAATTGATATGCATCCCTTCGTAGATCAGGTCAATAACAGGAGCAACACATTCTGTAACTCTAAACAAGTAAGAATTAGTATCATTATAGTAGTCGTATTATGACCTTTTTTTATATACACTCAATCTATGAAATATTCTAACCTTGATTGTTTCAACATCATACGCTAAGCAACCCATATATGTTATGAGAACTATACCAACTATATTTTCCAAGGTTACACTATTCATTATTTAGCCATCCTTTTAATCATTCCACTTCCAATTGTAAAACCACTCCAGATATTGCTTATACCACACAAGTATTGATCCCACTACTAGATGACTAGCCTAAAAGATAAATATTAGACGCTCTTGAAGTCCCTTAAACCATTGTTCAAACTAATCATCCAAATATCCTCAAAATATTTTGTCAAGTCACCACCTAACTCAATCTATTTGAATCGTTTAACATTCAATATTTGACCACATATCCTTTTCATAAGTCTATCACGTCTAAAACCAAATCTAATCTCTAAGCCATACACGATACAAACTACTCGCATGAATGACCATGCACGAGTCATCACTATACGAGAAAGGGAATGGAATGAGGTGATAAGAATCAAAATCGGACCAAGTACGCACGATAGAGATCCAAGAAGTGAAGATTTTTCCTAAAAGTCACTATAGCCTCTCGAAGATAAGTACAGACGTCTCCGTACCGATCCTCGAGACTCTACTTAGACTCGGTTTGTACACACGTGAGACCTATGAACCTGGGGCTCTGATACCATGTTGTCACGATCCAAAAATGGACGTGATAGCACTCGTCTTATCCCATCAAGATAAGTCAGCCTAAAACCTAACTAATACAGTGAATGCAGAAGTAACGTGAATAAAAGTCTAATACTATAAAAAACTGCGAAAAATAAGGTCAACTTAATTAAACCCCCAAAACTTGGTTGTCACGTGTACAAGCCTCTAGAGTATTACAATTGATTCAAAAGAAAAACACAAGTCTCAAATGACATTATTTCTAGAATAGAACAAGATCATAAATAGGAGTAAGAATGTCCGCTGAAATGACCAGCAACTACCTCACAAACCTCCATAAGAAGCCTCAGATAAGGAGAAGAGAAAAGATCACAAAGGTCCGGGCAAGTAACCTACAAAAATGTAGAAGCAAGGGGTGAGTACCAAACCACATGGTACTCAGCAAGTAGATTTCTAAACACAAGCTAAGGGAATAAATTACGGGTACTTCTTACACACCAACCAAACCTCCACGCCTACAACATGTATAAAATCAACCCAACCTAACAGTTCACAGTGTACATAGCACCCAACTCAACAACAATCACTTTAACCAATTACATATCCTAAACAACAAACTCAATATTCATCAATCATAACTTCCACAAAAAGGGGACTCACAATATCAACAACACACAAGATCAAGTTTATCAAATTGAGGTAATCAAATATCAAGTACTTTTCAACCACCAAATAAACTCAAATCATCAAGAATGAATGATGTCATGAGATGCAATGCATTATGACACCATGAAATGAATGCCTCAGAATACCAAGTACTCTCTTAACCGTATATACATGATACTCCTCGAAAATACATCGAGAGTTCATGACCCATAGGGGACTCGCGAGGTCCATATACCGACACGGACGATCTCCACGTATCTGTGCGGATGATTTCAACGCATTATCATAAAATCAAACAATCCCCAGCACAGACAATCTCCATGTGCCCAACTTATAATCATAATCAATTCCTCGCACGAATGATTTCCACGTGCCCAAATTATAATCATACTCGATTTTAACACGGACGATCTCCACGTGTTAGACCTTTACTCATACCGAATCTCATGTCAATGCTATGCATAATATGATAACAATTAAAGGGGATGATGCAACATCTCAATAAATCAAATGTCGCTATGATATATAATCACCTCAATTATCACAATTATACGGGTTCAGTAAAGAACACAATCACACATAATAAATCAAGTTAATAATATATCAGCTAATGCCCATATGCTTTGGCAGTCTCGAATTACAATCCGCATTCTATAGTAATAAATTTTTCCTTTATAACATTGATACTCGTACCATTCTCAACACATCACACACAAACAATTAATCACGATGCCTTTTATTACCCCTTTTCATCATTAGATTTAATCAAGGTGGACAAGTCAACCCTTCACCAAGTCTTATTACTCCCAAACACATACCACAAGGAAATACACTAATTTCATACACTTAACAAGGGTTTAGAAATCCACTTGCCTCAAATAATCAAGAATTCACTCGGGCACTTGAGCCTTCCACTTTCGTTGAGCTCCCAAATAAATGCAATCTATTCAAATAAATGATCACAATAAGATTCCAAAACTAACAACACTTATATTACTGTGTGTTCAGCCTTGACCCAAAAATTCACCCAAGTTTATAATCAAGTTCCTAAATCTTGTTGTCCATAAACATTTCAATTATCATATTTTCCAAGTTTCAAGCCTAGGGTTAAGTTTCTCCAAATAATACAACCCTAACTGTATTCATATAATATAATACATCTATTATTTAATTACATATACTTGTATTATCAAAAATTGACTTATAATTTGATAATTATAGAGGGGTGGGGGGAATCTGGAAAAAAATAAATCAAAATGGTCCACTAATTCCTGAATCCACCGTAACTCCTGAATCTTATTCATATTGCCTATTATTTTCCTAATCATTAGTCAATCATCAACTTTCCTAATCATGAATCACATTGGCAGAAGCAATTTATACACATATATAACAATTTAACCTAATAAATTAACAACTCATGTTGCACATAAACCAACATATAATACTATCCTAATCTATATCTACAACATATGACCTTATCTAAAACAAAAATGCCTAATTGAATTCTTACCTGAATCGATTATTTCTTCGTTTTGATTGCCGCCACATCGTAAGTAGTTTTTGCCAGAAAGTTATTGTTTTCCCATTGTTTTGTCAGTTTTCAACAGTTCAGGGCTTCTTGGCCTTATTTGTTTTATTTATTAATTATTATTTATTAATTTATTTATTTTCCTTTTCTATTTTTTCCCATTATTATTAGCAATAAAATAATCTTTTATTAAATCTGAAAATCATGTCACTCATTCTTATAAGTCATAAATTATTTATAAAAACTACTAAAAAGATTAATATAAAAATAATTATTGAAATTCATAAAATGACTAAGAGGGTCGTTACAAAAATATTTTCTATTATTGTTATTAAATAAAATAAAAAATGAAATAAAAATTAAAAAGTAACTAAAACAAACCATTGAATTACATTTTTTTTGGCTTATACTCTTTCCCCGTCTTTTATCCTTCACTAATGCATCTTCTATTGTTTTGTTCTTTTTTCTCCCTATTATGTTGTACAAGTAAAAGAACACACACACATATATATATATACTACAAAGTAGTAGTGATTCAAATTCATTAAGTTAAAGTTTTCTGATAATTACTTTTAACAATTGAAGAAATGAAACAAATCATGATTTAAATGTTAAGTATTGATGTCTATTACTCAATACAAACTAATCTCCTCCTCGTAATTAAGACTCATAAATATGTTATAGTAAAAATTGTAATTTCATCATTATAGATGATAAAAATATTATAATAAGGATAAAGAAATAAAAATATTATAATACCGATATTTCAATAAAAAATAACTATGAAAAATTAAATATGAATAAAAGAATCATATACCTTTTTATAGATTTATTACAACAAAGTTTTGAAAAATTTGTCAATTGAAGAACAAAAGTTAATATTTATTTCCAAGAAAATATGAGTAGCATAAGTCTTTCAGCCTGGTGTTCTTATTTAAACGGTGTTCATATATTTATATTAGTAATTGTAATTTAATTTTATATATATATATATATTAAAAGGTTATTTTTTGTTGTTTGGTTATAATATTATTATATCTTTTATTTTATTACTTTTTATTGACATTTTTATGAGGAAAAATAAGAGACCAAATTATATAAATAAAAATGATACAACAAATAACTCTCACACTTCTAAAATTAATTCAATTACTTGTGCTTCCAAATAAATTTTAAGTTCGTATAAAAATTATCCTTAAGAGGCATCATAAAGATACACAAGAAAGAAAAACATAATACAATACACATATCATTGTGACTTTAATCATTAAAATTAAAAATAGAAGGAAAAACAAAATCAACACATAATTGTCTAAGATCTTGTCATATCCACTTCACAAGCCTATCAATATTCAAAACTTTCTTCTTCTTTTTCAAGTCAAACAAAGGTAGAGAGGCATCACTCTTGTTGATATTCACTTCACAAATCTATCACGATTCAAAAGCTTTCTTCGTATAAAAATTAAATTTAAGAGTCATCATAGAGATATTTAAGAATAAAAAGAGAGAAAAAAATAAAGAAAGAAAAAAAAGAAAAAGTACAATATACATATCATTAAGAAATAGAAGGAAAAAGAAATCAATACATAACTATCTAAGCTCTTGTCAATATCCACTTCAAAAGCCTATCACTATTCAAGAGCGCCCTTCTTCTTCTTTTTCAAGCCAAATAAAAACATGAATATAATACTATGGTGAAAATGAAGGGTAACTTTGGATAGAATCTCTTGAAACAAAAAATATGAATTTATAGAGAAAATAATAGAGGAATACCATAAGGTTTCATATTTAATATTTAAGGGTTATAAATATGAAAAACTAAAAATTATGAGAGTTATGAATATATGCACATTATATCTAATAAAGAAGATATATTATAGTGGGAGGTGAAAAGTTGAGTACTTGAATATAAAGACTTTATGAGATATTAAAAATAAAATAAACAATTAAATGAAGAAAAATGGTCAAAAAAAGAAGAAAAAATAAATATGAATGGAGGCCATAGAGAGGTGCCACATCACCTTCTCTATGTTCCTCCTTTATTATATATATATAAATGTCATTTTATATAAGTAAATTTTTTAGGAATCCAATAATGTTAGGAGCAAAATACATTTTATCCCTGACTTTTTCCAATTTACAAAAATTCCTTAAAATTGTTGTCATCTGGATACATCTCATTCTTCCGGATACATCACATTTGATACATTATACAACTAGTTTGTTGAGATTAAAAAGGAAATAAATATAAAATTAAATGTCAGTTCCCTAAATCATGCAAATTATATTGATGCCAATATCTTCAAGATAACAGCTCCAAACAATTCAAATTTCAAATTTTCTTCTCTCAAATCTCTCCCAAATCGTAACAGATTAAAAAAACGTCGATAATTTTATATAGTTATGTATGATAGACAAAAAAAAACTATAAATATGATATACACTGATTTATTTATAAAATAGTGTTGCAGATACTTAACAACATGCGATACATCACAACATCTGATACATAACTAGTTAACTAATCTTTGAAACTAAATTGAATAAACTCAATCTAAATAAAATCATGGAGTAACTAACAATTTCATAATATACTATTTGCGCTTGCAGGGTGAAGAAGAAAGTTGTGGAAGATATATTTCTTAAAGAAGGAACAATTTCATTTACTCACTGCACTCGGCGTTTGGTGATATTATTTATCATATATATATAATAGAGACACACAATAGAACTCTAAAGTGTTGTAGAGTGAGCAAGAAGATAAAAGGAAAAAAAAGACTACCAAACTTTTTTTTCTCTCTCTTAGCTGTTTTTTCTTTTTGTTTTTTGTCTGAAGAAATTATTGAAATTCTAGTAAACAATTTTGAATTTATTAATCCAGATGTGATTGACTCAAGGGTGAACAACAACACTATCTTATAAGGTCTATATTTATATTTAAATTCTTACCAATTACATTTATAGTAATACGTAGCTGCAGAATTTATTACTAAAAAAACTCATAATGTTGTGTTTGATGACATTCATAGCCTTGATATATGTTTGTTCTTTCTCTCTTATATGACAACTCCCTTATAATGTATATTATCTATTCTTGATATATCTGTAATTTCCTATCACATACCTGTGATGAAATCCATATTGATCATTCCATTTCGAAAGTTCTATATTCTGAGTCATACCACCGAGCCTTTGATGCTCTACTTTAACTTGTTGGCAATTCGGGCACTTAGCAACAAATTCTACAATGACCTAAAAGTGACAGCTAGGACTGGAAAGACTATTTTTATCGTATTTAATGTTGTGGCTGAGAAACTCCTTGATACATCAGCTCACAAGTTGTTCAACAAGCTTACCTCGGCTAGCAATGATGTGCCTGTCCAAGTCCAAAGCCTTTGCGGGAAAGAATTTGTTTTTAAACTGAAATTAAATCATTATAATTTGAAAGAAGGGATTGAGAATTTTACAATATCAAAGCTTTGGATTCCAGATGATAATTTGGGAGTACAATACAAACTAAGATTCCAAATGATAATTTGGAAGTACAATACAAACTAAGGAAAGAAGAAAAGGTATTGCAATATAGACTATGAGTTTGTAATTTATAATTACGTTTACTTTGTAATTTATTTTTCCTATTGTTCTTCTTCCAGGGGAAGAACTTATCCAAGAATGAAATCGATCCAAAAGATCAGGAACCAACGGATTGACCAAAGAGATGGTAATTACATTTAATGTTTTAATATACAAAGTCAAATCATTTTAATGATTAACATGATTAATAAATATGTTGATAAATTTACTTTTTGAAGAACAATCAGGTATTTGTTGATGTGTTGTTGACTGACTTCGAAGATCATGAGGATGAACTACATGTCACTAATGGTGCTAAGAGTAGGAAACGAAGAAACCTAATCATAGATGATGAGGAGTTAAGCGTTGAAGACACAAATAAGGTAAAAAAGTAAAGGGATCAGTGTTGGTCATAAATGACGAGGAATAAGTGTTCAACGCACAAATAAGTTGAAGAAGTAGAGGGCTTAATGCTGCTTCTGATTGTTTTCTGTTGTTTGACCTAAGTTTAGTTGTTTCGTCCTTTTATAATTTTTAGTTTAGTATAATAACTAGTCGCCTTTTAGCTTAGTTAAGTTGTTTCGTCCTTTTACCATTTTATGTTTTGTTTAATAAGTAGTTGCATGTTGTCCGTAGTGATGATATTCATACTTGTATGGTTTTATCCAAACTTAAACAACTTCTATTATTAATCTATTTGGTTGTTTGCATACGATGTCGTTGTCAACAAAATCAGATCTGCTTCTTCTTCTCTTATATTCAGTCCCCACATTGTTCGATTCATTCCTTTGGTGATTGCTATCTACCCGTACGTACAAAGTTGTGCTCTTTTTTACTATTCATTTTATAGTCACTTTGAACTGTGACCTTCACAGTTGGAACAGACTACTTACTTGACGAAAAATCAATGATTTTTCACCATAATCGCTTTGTTCTCTTAATAATAAGTTATTATAGCAAAATTAAGAGAGAGTATGGAATTACTATGCCACATAAGCAAGCTTGGCGAGCCCATGAAAAAGGCCTGCAAGCTATATATGAAAAATACGGAGAAGGGTACTTGCATAGCGTGAGCAAATAAAGAAGACAAATTCAAAAAGCAAAAAGGGTTGTTTATACAGTTCTCTTGAATTTTTATTTGTATTAACGTTGATTTGGATGAGTATTTGAGGATGTAGATGACTTTATTCTTCGCGGCTAGTAGTTTATCTTTAAATTAGAATGGAAAGTGTTAACTACAGCATAATTTATAGAGCTGCATATTGTTTATCAGTACTGTGATGACGACATTGAGGTGTTAACATGATCTGTTTGGTAAGTTCCTCCATACTTGACCCAAATTTTCCTTCTCCGTGTAACTTCTAATTGAATTCTAACAATCGCTTATTCTTGCCTTTCAGAGTTGGTTTCTGATCGACATGGTTCCACAATAAGGGTTATGCTTTGTACACTTCGAATTTGTGTTGTTGACGAGGAGAAGCTTTTGGTTCATAAACACAACAAAAAGGTAGTGCAAATGCATGTTAGTGACATAAAAAAATACTACATGACAAATCATATTCTATTTTAAATATATCACAATGGGTTGGATTGATTTAATTCATATTAAGTGTATGATACATTAAAGAGATATTTTACCTCATTTTAAATATTTACATACTTTGAAGTCATTCTGAACATGTATATTATCAGGTGTTGCATAATTCCTTTATACTTTCTCGACATCTTGTGGCCTATTCATATCCTTTATACTCTGTTTTAGGAGTGTTCACGATTTGGATAAAAACCGATTCAAATCGAAAAACCAAATCAAACCGATAAAATAAAACTGATTTTATTTGGGTTTGGTTTTAAATTTTTGAAAACCGATAGTATTTGGTTTGGTTATGGTTTTATTCGAAAAACCCTGAAGAAATAACCGAACGGATGAATTATATACATATTTTATTAATATACATACTTAATATATTATTTTTATAAACAATTTTAAAGATCTTATACATATTTTCATTAAAATTTCTTTATAATTTACTTATTGAAAGCAAAAATGTCCAAGATGAAACATTTATCTTATTGATTTCATGTATATGAGTGTCTATGTCAATTCTTTGTGGGACTGAAAATGTTATTGTCTTTTCTTTCTAGGCCAATATAGTGAATTTTAAAGGTTTATTGATAGTAAATTTAGTGATTGAAAGTTTAGTAATTTAAGTCATTCTAACTATTTTTCGTTTTGAATGGATTGTTGTCACTTTTTTCACATTTTAAATGAATTGTTTCTTTTATTTTTATGTATGGTTAATAACCGAATAACCGAACCAAACCAAACTGAAACCGATAATCACCAAACCGATAAATGTATATTATATTTGGTTTGGTTTGGTTTTGATAATTTTAAAACCGATTAAGTTGGTTTGGTTTTGATTTTGACCAATAACTGATCCAAACCAACCCGTGAACACTCTTGCTCTGTTTATTCAACCTCCCCAACTTTGTGAATCTATTCACAAAACATATCAGCTATTAATTGCTTTGGATGGTTCTTGTATAGTTTTTCAAGTCAAGCAACCTTACACTTCAATCTAGAATACTTGCATCTGCTGTTTTTTAGAGAGTCCACTTCCTTATTCATTCGACTACACTCCCATGTTGATGCATTTGCATTTACCTTTTGTTTTACCATCCATTCTTGGAAAGCTAATTCTGGTAGCAGCTACTGTAGGAGGTTAATTTACATTGAAATATTTACTGAACCACTGTATTCTTTAGTGATAGCAAATAACAATTTTATTTAACATGGTATATTTGTTTTGGTAGAATAGAATATGTTACAAGTAGATATTTTTGGCTATATCCAAATGTAAATGTTTGATACATTAAATATATGTTTTATCCTCATTTCAAATATTCACATACTTTTGAAGTCATTCCGAACATGGCTATTATCAGCGCTTATAATTGCTTTATAGTTACTCTATATCTTATGACCTATTCACATCCTATGTGCTCTGTTTATTTCTCTTGGAAAATATAACCTCCACAAGCAATTGAATGAACACTATCAATCACATCATCACAATAATCAATTACCAACAACTTAGTTTGTGATGAATCGACCTAACGTCACTCCAACCTCTAGGTAAAATTAATAGCATATTATTTTACTGCGAGCATATTCAATATAGTTATTTTTCTGATCAACTTGAATAATATAGATGGATTCTTTCCTCTCCTTTTTCTATTACTAATGGATTCTTTGTTAACTAATAATCCACTCCATTCGTTTGTCTTTGAGGACTGATGGAACTAATCTGTCCACAACATCCCCTTATCTTAAGAGGTACATTTTAATACTTTCCGTCAAAGCTTAATTTAACATCAAACGGTCATTTTTTACTTAATGATAGTTAGTGGTAAAAATTAATGATTTTCGGAGCCAACTAAGAGTATAAGTTTGTTCTTTTGATGCTTTATTTGTTACATGTTCTAATTTCTATCTTCACTTGCAGGAGTTATATAACCAAAGAAAATTTTGGTGAAAGGTATTCGGATACAAAGGCTCTTAAGTTGTTTCACCATGTTTCAAGTGGATGTTGACACATGGATGTCTTAGTTTCTTATACTACCATTCCATAAGTTGCCTTAAAGTCAACAACTTAACACATAGAGGTATTTGATGTTACATTCAATTATAGCCTTGTGTTGTTGAAGACGAGAAGCTTTTAGTTTATAAACAACTGTCAAATGGTACTTTCCACTCATACTAGAATGGGAATGCACGTGAACTGGATTGACCTACTTAGTTTTGAATTGGTTTGGATGCTACTAGGGACCTTGCTTAGTTACATCATGGTTCTCAACCACCTATCTTTCACCAAAACATATGTTCTATTGTTCTTTTCCTCAATAAAGACTTTGGTGCTAGATTGATGGCTTTTGGATTGCCAAAGTTGATGACATCAGTTTTCAATCATTACTTATCCCATCAGCAATAATCGTCGGGTTAGTTTTGGTCTCACTATTCTTAATCCATTTTTACACTGTGGATCTTTTGTTCAGTTGTTTGCTCTCTAGCATATGTAGTAGTAGTAGAAATTTCCAAAACTTTCTTATATCTTGAGAGGTACATTTCAGTAGTTTCCGTCAAAGCATATGCGCTTCTGGTGCACATGTTTAACTTTATTCAAATCATCACCATATATCATGTGTACCATGTAAAACATTTAATAACATATTATAGAAGATTACTTTTCATCTAACTACATACTAAACGACTGACTGTAATGTGTACGCTGCAATTGACTTCAACTTACTTGAACTGTCTAGCTCCATTCACATTATCTATTTAAACAACTCGAAATCATGTTGTGTGTGCAAATAAGGTTTCACATTCCTATCAAGAAAAAATTAAACAACGTATAAGGGTGTACTGCAAGCTTACCCAAAAATTTACAGACGATGGATACTTTGAAATTTTTTATGAACACATAACTGATGTACTACCAATGTGAGTCAAATGAAACTAATGATCCCTTCTCACCTTTGACAGGACAAGCTAACATCATTTTTCTTCCACCAAATAATGCTTATGTAGGTGGTTGGATTTATAGGTGGAAGAAACATGCCAACCATGATGCAAAGCAAACAACAAAATATTATAAATTGGACAATTCAGATGGTGATCCACAGATAGCAAGGATGTTATCGACTCGAGTTTAACTTCCTGCTGTTGGAGTTTTCATGGATGAGTGCTTCAAGTTAAACTACATTCGGTGATATCATTGAAAATCTTAGTAGTACTTTTTAATTTTATCTATAAAAATATTTCAAATCTCAAGATTTATGTAACGTCATATCATGTCCTAATATGTGTGGATTACATTCTATACAATAACACCACACTAAGCAATTTTAGTCCACCTTTCACTTTATTTATATAACAAATTAATAACACAAGCAACTGTGCACCTCATATTTTCCCCTCTGACAGATACTCTCAAGCTCTCTCGCAATACTCTCTACGACTTTACCCTAATTCATTAAAACACATACAAAAATCAACCTTTATGCCTATTCTTTTTAAAAGTGACTAACACTTATCTTTACATACAAATTTAACAATTCAAAAAATAATCTCATTAATTAAAAGAGTTAAATGAACATCACAATCAATGAAAAAAATTGTAAAATACACTTTGACAATATTGACGTTGATCTACATGATCAATGTGAAAACTTATATATATCTATTCCTCCGCAACTTTATATTTACTATATCTCCATAATAAATTCTTAACATATCTATCATAATAAATACAAAAACAATCCAAATCAACAACAATCCTCCAATTATTTACAAAATCTTCACACTTAACTTTACACAAACATTTAAAAAAGTCAAAAGAATTAATTCATCAAATAAAACAATTAAATAGTAGCACAGCCAATAAATGAAAAAAGTGGTATAAATACCACAAATAAAATAATAAACATCCACACAGACCATTTATCTTCATAGTCACCATCTGCTCGTACTGATTAATTGAGGTTAGTTTTTCAATGTTCAATATTATATGATACTTACTTTTTATTGCAATACTCTATCCTTAGTTTGACTTCGACAAATACTTATACAAAAGTACTACAATGGATAAGACAAATAAGGATCGCCCCCAAATAATCAGTTCAGATAATTATCAAGGTAAAATATAAATGATAATATTCATAACTATATTAAATTGTTCTTCTAAACATTTATTTTATAATACAGATACAACTGAAGAATCAAGCAAATCAGTTAAATTGATGTATGAAAATATTATGCAAGAGCGAATTGCATATTTCAGAAAGGAATAAGAGCAGTTGAAAAAATATATTTACAGAGAAGCTTCAAAAGATCAAACCAACAAAGAATGACATGACGTTTTACATGTATTGGCTTCTATGTAATAGGGAGATGAAATAATTTATGATTAGAGAATATATTCTCTAACCATCAATCTAATAAATAATGATACGCCGTTGTTGATGTATTTTTTTATATATCTTAGCAATGAAATAAAGTATCTTTTTAATAGAGTATATATTCTACTTATTCATTAAAATTAACAATGTATTATTCTCATTAAATTTATGAGAAAAACATAAAGTGACACCGAAAGTTGTTTCGAATTTTCAAAAAAACACCTAAACTATGCGAACGTCCTATTACCCCCTTAAACAATCGTGAACTGATATTATTACATCATTTTTGGTGCACCTAACATGGAGAGTGTATGCACTCTCTTAAAGAGCATGAACAAACTAAAAGAATGAATATAATTTTATTTTTACAAGTATTTTACTATAAAATATATTTTCTTGTTTTTCTTACTATTTTAACTTTTTCTCTTTATTATTTTTTTCTTATTCTTTCTTCCTTCTTCTTCAAAAATTCATTGTCATCTTCATTGAAGCTTCTCACTTTCAATGTCACTTTTTACCTCAACTCCACCTCCCTTTTTTACTACTATTACTTTAACTCTCTTCAATTTTAAAATTATATCTAAATATTTTCTTACACTTTGAACAATTTGATAAACCCATTAGATTTCAAGATGATTAGTAGGTATTATTTAGTTTTTGAATCCAAATTTCAATTAAATTTTTTCAATTTTCGGAGAATTTCGATTCTTTCAAAATTATCATTTCTAGTTTTGAAGTTATATGAAAATGAGATAAATTAATGAGGAAATACATAATTACCCCATGGAACTTATACCATTTTTTTAAGTAGACACCTTAAGTTTACGGGAGTCCTATTACCCCACGAAACCATTCAAACGCACAATAAATACATCATTTTGACCCGTTTCAAACCCATCAGTGTTGTCACGCAAGTTGGGCGCGTCAAGGAATAAAAAAGCAACATCCAACCAATGTTAAACCACCATGTGGCATTTCCAATTTGAATTAGCTTCCTCATTAAATAGACCATCTTCCCCAAAATTCTCCATTGTTAGCCGTTGGATTTCTGCATTTTTTTTTTAATTTGTTTAAAATCTGTGATTAGGTTTTGAGGGAGAGCTGTCAAATGCAAGCTTGAATCGCATTTGTAATGACGAGAACGATCCAATGTTGCATTTAACAATGTGATGCAAACATGGAGACTTGATGCAATTGCAGACTTCGTGGTTTGAGGACAACCCAGCTAGAAGATTTTGGTCCTGTCCACGCTTTCGTGTAAGTTCGATACATATTTCTTTACTCTCTTTTTGTTGTTCAATGTTTCAATAAATTCACTGTGTATGGCCTATTTTAGAAAAAATCATGCAAGTATTTTAGATGGAGGGATCTTGAGGAGATTGATATGTGTTCCAAGTCTATTATTCCAAGATTGGCGAATATAATTAAGGAATTGGAAGAAGCATTACAATTCTATAAAGGTAAAGAGAAGATGAAATTGTTGGAGAAGAAAGGTGATCACGTATGTCATGATAAGCTAATCAAGAAGAAGAAGAAGATGAAATGTAGCATCTTGAATTGGAAGCTTATCATAGTGTTTGTCGTAGTGTTTTTTCTGATTTTAGGCATTAATAAGAATGTAAATGCTGGAAAATGTAGTTGTATGCTATTGGAATTGCCTTAGTTGTTATTTGTTGTTTTCGTTTATGTTTGGTTGTGTAATACATTGGAAGTTTGTTGTAGTTGCTTCTTTTTTCTGGTTTAAGGCAAGCTTATTTGGTTGTGTAATACATTGTTGTTTTTGTTGATATTTGGTTGTATAATACATCTATTTTGTGTGATATTATGACCATTTAACAGTATACAGAACATTGTAATCTCTTCTGCCAACTTCCTTTCATACTTGATCGAAAGAGAATAATCAGAATGACAATCATTGTGACAAAATGAGAACTTCATTTCATTCTTACTGAAAGTTTGAAGTTGATACAACTTGATTAAATATTACAAAGAAGAAAGTTGCATAAACAAACTTGGCAAAACACAATTGATACCCAATAATCCACCAAAATATAGTTTGGTATCAAGAAAAGTGTAAATAACACAATAATAACCAAACACAAAAAAAAAAA
>NC_064290.1:43276791-43310377 GCF_019186545.1 Solanum stenotomum
TTGAACTGTTGGATTAACAGATGGTGGCCACATATTCATATTGTTCATTGGCTGGATAACATATTCATATGTCCTTAGGTAGGTTTCCTTGTTATAACAGCTGGCCACATAATGAATTGGTTCATATTGCTTGTAGTGTAGGGCAGCAACACCATGAGGACAAGGTATGCCCTTAAGCTGCCAAGCTCTGCAACTACAAGTGCGCCTAACAATGTCTACACAATGTGTAAAGCCTTTGTCTACAGCCTCAAAACCCCTTTCTCCATTCCATGATATGTTACACTGCATTGACTTATTAATGTTTTGTTGTAAAATCTTAAAAGCCATGGGAGAAATATCAGTGACCCATGTATTTGAGAACTCTCGTAATTGACCAATTCTTTTCATCATCTTTATCCTAATCTCTTCCAGCATTGTAATGATTGTCTTGTATCTTGCAGACAATATCCATGAATTGAAGCTCTCTGCCATATTGTTATCAACCGAGTCACATTTGTTATGTTCTTTGAAGTATTTTTTACAGCACCTTTCTACATTGTAGTACAAAAGACCATCCAAGCAGTCACTTCTCAATTTCTTCATAGCATCTATGTGGTCCCTCAATTCAGCTTCAAATGTAGATTTTGCAATCTTCCAGAAAACATTTCTTCTCTCTATTTCCTTCCAATTTTTGCACCAATTTGTAAGGACATGTCTAGAACACATCCTGTGTTCAGCAAGTGGTAATAAATCTTCCACTGCAATTTCCAGTCCCTATTAAAGAAAGAAAATAAACATATAAAATAGTTAATGTGAATCAAAAAGTATATAAAATATAAGATGAATGTGTATTAATAACCAAGGACATACCTTTTGCATATCAGTAATCAGGGTAAGTTCATGTCCTTCTCCAAGATGAAGATCATCCTTCACTAGAGTCAAAAATCATGCCCAAGTAAATTTATTCTCAACCTCAACTATTGCCCAGGCAATGGACAACATCTGGTTATTTCCATATTTGCAAACTGCCACCAATAACTGACCTCTGCACACTCCTTTGAGAAAACATCCATCTAGACCAATGCATCTCCTAGTACCTCCAAAGAAAGCTTTCTTTAAAGCATGAAAACACACATAAAATCCTTCAAAGATTTTATGCCCAGTTTCAGTAATTTCTCCAACTTTAACAATACAAGTGCTACCTGAATTTGTTCTTAAAATCTCATCTCTGTAATAAAAAATTCTACCATACTCAGCAATATGATCACCCATAATCTCTTTTAACACTCTAGCTCTAGCTCTTCTCACTATTGTCTTTCCAACTTGAATATCCAATTCTTTTCTAATAAGCTCTTGCAACTTGATAATTCTGATGCTTGGCTGCTCAGTTATTCTATCCTTGTATCTAATAGCTAGAAACCTTGAATTGCACAAATAGTTATGAGTTGAAGACACACAATTATGGATAGGGTTGTAGTTTTTAACCACAAAATCTGTAGTTTGGCTATCCAAACTTGCAACCAATAACCAAGGACAACCCTTTTTGCAACACCTAACTCTGACTCTTCCAGGCTCATTCACATATTTCTCAATTTGAATTTTTTCTTGAACTGCATATTTGGTTACAGCTTCCCTAAATTCTCTTACATTTGCAAACACCAAACCTAATTCCCAAACAATCTTCTCAGAAGTTGGATAAAAAATAACTCTGTTTTTTTTCTTCTTTCTAACAATTTGTTCAACCTCTTCACCATCTCCCCATCCTGTTTCTTCTTCTAATTCAAAGCTAGGAGCTTCATCACTAGGATAGTAAGGTTCATCACCCCTAACTCACCTAATAAGCTATCCTTACTACCAACATTTGTTTCATCATATCCTATATCTGGGCCCTTTTTAGTAGTATGAATCTGTTCTGTAGTTGTGCCTCTAGTTCTCCTGTTTGACCTGTTGAAATGCCTTCTTGAAGCCCTAAAATCCCTATACTCTTCATGAACATCACTATCTAAACTCTCTTCACTGCTATACACTTCAGATCTCTCATCTGATTCATTATCTGATTCATCATATGATTCATCATCTGAACTTTCTACACTTAGATTGGAAGCTTCAGCAGCAGGATTAGAAGGATGATAAGAAGTGTTAGAAGGTTCACCAAGAGGATTAGAAGGCTGAGATGAAATGTTGGAATGTTCACCAAGAGGATTAGAAGGCTGAGATGAAGGGTTGAAATGTTCAGAATGAGGGCTAGAAGGTTCAACAGGATACTCAATTTCATTAAAAAATGTAAAAGATTCCCCACCCACCCACCTATACCACTGTCCATCACATGGGGGACATAATCCAAAGCCAATGGAGCAATTTCTGGCCCATTAGCCTCATGACAGACATAAACATTCATTATATCCCCATTTTTAAACATAGAGGAAATGTCACAAATAACCTTATCACTTTTAACTTCAACCAAAAAGCCATCGATTGAAGATCTAATAAAAAAGGAACAATCTGTTGTATATCCTAAGTCCTTTATGTAGCCTAAGTCCTTTATGTAGCCTTTCAGTTCAAAATAAGACATTCGATCAGTGTCTACTTTCAAAAATCCAGTCACAGACCCACCAACATAATCAGATGGGGGACTAAACACAATTTTTCCCCCATGATACCATCTCAAAGTTATAAGAACAAATGACATTGTAAGAAATCCTGAAAAAAGCAGTTACAAACAGATCTCAGAAACACTGAATCAATGAAAGTTACAACAATATTCAACAACAACAACCCAATAACAACAACAACAACCCAACAAAGAAATACACATCAACTGCAACAGGCCAACTTCCCAATAATATATATGAGTAATATACACAACAACAACATGACGACAAACGAAATACGCATCAAACAATATAAATAAACTAACGACTAATCACTACAAAATTCACTTACAATGTAAAATAAACTAACCTATGAGTCTTCACTTCTTCGTTCCGCCACCAATATTCAACAAATTTCAACAAGCAATGTTACCAACTAGCTTTGCCTCATGAAATTTCTTAGGGTTTTGATCGGTTGAAGAGGGAGAGACGAGGGAAGGTGAGAGTGAAATGGGTTGGAAGTTTCTTTGGGTTTGGGTTTGGGTTATGGGTTAAAAAATGAATGGGTTAGGATAAAACCCGGCCTTTGTTAAATGGGTTGGAGGTGTGGCACACGCTCTTGGATTGAGAGCACTGATGTTGAAAAAATGATGTATTTATTGTGCTTTTGGATAGTTTCGTGGGGTAATAGGACCCCCGCAAACATAAGGTGTCTACTTAAAAAAAGGGTATAAGTTCCATGGGATAATTATGTATTTCCTCTAAATTAATTGTTGATACCTTTGAAATTTTGATTTTTCTTAGAAAAATAATTAGTTTTATTATCAGTAACTCAACAAAGTCTAGAAAATAGTATAATTTTGAAAAGAAAAGAATTTGATCGAAGAAGAAGAAAATGGAGGGAGGGGTAGCTTGAAAGTAGCGGTGGAAGATGAAGTAGAATTTAAAATGAAATTAAAATTAAATTAATAAAATTAAAATAAGTCAAAAAGTAAGAGAGAGAAATAAAGAAAAACTTAAAATGAAAAAAATATTATATTTCAAATTAAATTAACACGTGTCACACAATGATTGGTGTGTGATAACACTTGTCACTTAAAATCTGGAATTGATCGAAAAATAATGTAATAATATATGTTAAGAATTGTTTAGGGGGTAATATGACGCCCGCATAGTTAATGTGTCTTTTTGAAAATTCGGGACAACTTCAGGTGTCACTTTATGTCTTTTCTCTTAAATAAATACTAAAGTTGATAAGTTTCATCATGTATCATCATTTCAAATGAAAACATAATGATATGCTCAAATAATATAATCATATAATTAATCCAAAAGAAAAAAAATCCTAACACATATCTATTAATCCTCGCGCGAAGCGTTGACATGTTCCCTAATATAAATTTATATATTTATTAATTTTTTTAATAATCATGTAGCAGTCTATTTATTTTATATATATATATATATATATATTAGGGAAAAAGTCTGAAATATATCCGAACTTTGACCGAAATTGCTGTAACGATACCAAACTTTGGAAATGACTTTTTACCCCTGCACTATTTAATAGTGTATTTTAAAAGTATATATGTGCCACATGAACATTATAAATATTGCATAATTATAAATAGTAACGTGTCCGCGTGGGCACATATATACCTTTAAAATATACTATTAAATAGTGTAGGGGTAAAATGTCCTCCATAAAGTTTGGTATCATAACAACAATTTCAGTCAAAGTTGAAGTATTTTTCAGACCATTTTCCCTATATATATTACTTTACTCCCCTTATATATAAAGGACAGTTAGCTGTTTGTTTACTCTAGGTTAGGGGTATTTTAGGGGTTTCCCTTATTTTTAGCAGTGTTATTCTTGTACAATAATGCATTTTAGGTTGTACTTTTTTTTTAAAAGTAAAAAACACCTTAGCTAAACCAGATGCTTTAAGGATAGTTTTGGTATTTTCATATTTTTATCTTTTGTTGCCTTTTGTACTTTGTGAATAAAAGGTTGAACCATCTGATTTAACTTATTTAATGGCCCTCACTTCTGCTACTTATTTCACATTGCTGTGGTTAGAAGCAGTCTCCTCCTTAACATCGCAAGTCTCCAAGAATACTTTTTTCTCCCTAAACTCCTACTGCTCTTTCTTGCCCAGTATACAGGTAACTTTCCCCTCTGTTTTTTCCTTTTTATTTGCCTTTTTAATGTTAGTTAGGTTTAAGATTGTGTTAATTTCTAATTCGAGATGTTTTGAATTTTCCATGAATTTTGGTTACTGTATTGCATATATTTTCATGGGTTAATCTTAAATTTCATCGGTTTCAGCTCTTTCAAGATATGATTTAATCTTAAATGTCATCTGTTTCAAGGTAAGTAACAATAGATTAAGAGTTTGTTATATTAGGTACAACATCCGTACTTGCATAAAAGGTGTTCGTGAAATTGCCCGAAAAGAAAGTATAGCTATTTCTGGACTACGTTAATTTTGTTTATGGATTTGACTATCACCACAAGTTTCAATATTAGAATTCGAAGCCAAATAGGGAATTTAGGAGGGTTCTGAAAGACGAGTAATGATGATGGTGATAGGCTGATGTTATCACTTTAGGCCTGCCTGTAAGCATTTCATTTGTTTGATTTTACGAGATGTACAACTTTAATGTTGTGCTGTCCTTTTTCTGCTTGATTTTTATTAAGTTTTTCCCGTCTCCAAATTCCTTGTACTCGAGAATTAAATTTACTTTTTGTTTTGGTGAGATGGATTATTGTATTTCTTGAAAGTTAAACACTTTAGACTAAAGCATTTTCTTTTGGCTTTTACCTAGAAAGAAGACATGATCTTCTTAATTGTGAAGATGAGAAGATATTTAGATGGTATGAGTTCGTTATGCTAAGCATGTATTTACTGAAACCTTTTGAATTACAATTTTAGTCTCCACTTTTAATGAAAGACCTTCTTGTACATGTCCTCGAGGGCAATATTCATGTCAAAGAATTCGTGGTATAATATGGATGCAAAATAATTATACAATGTTGAATTAATACTCAATAAAGTTAGAGTGTTTGTTGTTATTTACTATGTTGGCAGGAGGTAATAGTACTTGGAAATAGTCGAGGTGTGTGCAAATTGGTCCGAACACCACCATCAATTCCTCATATAAAAAGAAGTTAGAAACTTTATGTTTATAGAAGCACAACCTAGAAGGTGATCTTCTCATATTTTCATGTAGGACAAATCTCAATTGATTATTTCCATTTCTTTGTGTAGATGTGGATAAATCATGTGTGTTCTCACTGTTGTATTACTACCCAAAAAGTTTAGTGAATTTACCATTTCATTTATTTTAGTTTAGTATATGGATTAATATGGATCATGTTAGTAAAGATTCTCAAGCAAACCACTGCCAAGTTCATATAAATAGTCAAGACATGCATAGGTATCAAGGTTGTGGTTAATGGTTCTGCATAGTTGCAGATGCAAAATAACCACTGAAGGAAGGGGTGGTTCTCTCCTCTCTTAACCAACATCTCAAGTTCGAATTTGGTAATGAAGTCCCCTTCAGCTGGGAGCATTTTACCGATGTATGAGTTGATTTCCGTTACTAAATGCTAAAAAAGGTATATCTTATTCCCTAGGAAAGCGTTACTCTTATTTTCATCTTTGAACTCCATCCAATTCTGCTGGCGTTAGAGGTGAATTGCTAACAACAGAAATATGCCTTACATGGGGACCAACATGTAAAACTCAATAAATTAGGAACCACAATTAAAAGGGAAACTGCATCAATAAAACAACAATAACATACCTACAAAGTGAGGACTGACAATGATAGAGTGTATATAAACCTTACCCGACCACTATCTTAGAAGCGGCAAAGTTGTTTCCAAATGACCCTCGACTAAAGGAAAAACAAGCCCGAAAAAGAAATAACAGAAGTACAAGAAACATAAGATAATAACAAAAAATAATAGATAGTAACAAAACAGAAATTACAATACAATAATCGAGGTACATGAAACAATAGAGAGCAACAGAAATCAAAGGACAAGAAACTACCAAAGCAATACTATGACTACTAAGATAATATTATGCAGTATAAGACATCAATATAAAAGGTAATGATTCTTTAACATAAACAATATTTGGACTGTAATTCTTCTATTGAAACTAATCAAATAATTTATCACGGTTTTCGCATATGAACGTTTTACATATCACACACCAATTCTGCTTCTTTTCTCTTATTATTATAATCCCACAATTGTAAACATTCTAAGTGGGTGCTTCTTTGTGATGACCCTCAACTAAGTGTTCATCGCTACTTTATAAAGTGTTTACGCTGACATGAAAGAAAGCAGTCCTAAAGATAGACTGCTCTATTGATAGTTTTTGGGTCATCAAGATAGACTGCTCCTTTTGCTCAAGTACAGAATTAACCTCTTGTTCCTGAAATCTTCTGCTATAGCTTCAGTGGCATATCTTCACAAATTTCTTTGACTTGTGAGGGTGTGTAGTCACTCCTTTGTATAAAAAATAATTCAATGGATTGCGTCAAGATAATGAGAAGAACATATAAATTGATCTTTGTGAAATGGCGGAGGAGGCAGAGGAAGAGGAATTAATTTCTCATGAATTATCATCTCCGTTTAGCTGACCATTTCCGAAAACTGTTTTCCCTGGAGAGAGTAGTAATTATGTTCCCCTTTTTAGGATTGAAAAGAATAAGAAATACTTGATGAATATTCTCACAATTTGACAGTTTGTTATGATGCTTCTTCACATTTTAAACATAGTTTGTGTGAGTTTGCTTCCCTTGGATCCTTATACTCGCGTGCATCAGTCATATTTTTGTGACTAATTTTACTGGGTTTTGAAAAATGATCACAACTTCTTTTAAGGCATTTCCAAGGATAATCATTCTATCATTAATCAAGCTTTGCATTAGTAAGAAAAAATGTTAGTAGGAAGATGATGAAATTGAGTTGATCTGCTTAGTTGTTTGATTATGCGTCTCAACCTCATTTGGAAAAAAAGTACTCCCTCTGTAATGCCAAATAAAAAGAGCAGTGTCTATTAATTACACAAATAGATGAATGAGGATATTATATTTCATCAAATTTTCTCATTATACTCTGTTGGCGATCCTCTTCCTCAGCTTCTTTTTATCTATTTGATTTCTCTTTTCTATTGTTTGCTCCAGATTGGGCCCGTGCTCAGCACGGGCACACCATCACTAGTGTATATATATATATAACTTCTAAAGGACGAAAAAGGGTATATATTTTTTTCATAAAAGTGTGTAAAGAAAAGAATAGAGGATAAAATTGTGAGAAGAGTTGGAAAAAAATTAGAAAAATCTTTGTGTGTGCACCTGAGTGTACCTTACAAAACTACAAATACTGATTTTTTTTTTTTTAAAATAGCCCCAAACAGGACGCTTGATTACCCGGAAGAGAGATGGCTATGGAGGGTGCATCATCTTTTCCGACTTGGGAAGAAATTGAGCTTTCAGAAAGGTACTCTTTCTTCTTTTTTTTGGGGATAATTACCCAGCAAAGAATTTTCTTTTTTGGGTTTATTCTTGATTCACTATGCAACAATTTGGTCAAAATTGTTTTCCAATTGTCATGTTCAATTTTGCAGTTATCTGGTGTGTTGTATGTTCCAAGAAGCAGCAACTTTGTCTTCCTCAATTATTGAGCAATTAATTGAGAAAAATGGTAAAATGAATGAAGACAATTGCGAATTGGGTGATATGTTGGAATCAGCTGCCATGATTTTGGTGCAGTCCTACAAAGAGCTGGGGAGGTACTTGTTTATGCCACTTCTATTCATTTATGTATTACCTGCATTTTCTTATTCTATTACAAAGACTTTTAAGAATATTGTTTGCCTGAGTTTTAGGGTTAAATGACAATCTTACTTGAGCATTGAGAGTTGAGAGTTGCTTCATTATTAGTTGTTACAAACTGTACTGCAGAGGAATTTGTTTGTCTCCATCTGGGTTGAATTGATAAGAGTCTCGGCTGTTAGGTAGGAAGAAAAATGTTTTTTAGGAAAATAAGAGGGTTTCTTACTTATTTTCTTGTGTTCGGTATGTAAGAGAATTTTTTACAATAAAAGCATTTGTATATAACACTATGGGAGGTGGGGTTGGGGATGAAGATGAGGTGTATTGGGGGCGGGAGCACACAACTAATATGGAATGCCACTTGTGAACTTGTTTTATCCCTTCTTCTACTGGGGAAGTCATTTTTTCCTAATTTTCAGGAACTTGTTTTCCTCGAGAAAATGCTTTCCAAAAGTGTTGACCAACCGAACATGGGAAAACTGGAAAATAAATGTTTTCCTCCTTATAGAACACACTTATTGAACATTGTTAGTAGATGGATATTGATTTTCTGTATTCTGATTTCTGATATTGCTTGGATTTATGAGTACCTCTGAAATGCCTTATATGGAGTGGCTCTGATGTATGTGTATTATTGGTCCTTTCTCATCTTTTACTGTTTCTCGATGTGGTAATCCTGCTGCTTTCTTTCGTAGAAAAAAACTCTTCGAGTGTGCTTTAATTCTGACACTAACATGGTTTTGATGTTTGACAGGACATCAGAAATACTGAAGCAGCTGAAAATGCTATTTGGTTCAGTCATTGCTATTCCTGCCCAAGTTTTCCTTACTGGGTACCTCATTTCTCCGACATGCTATTTCCCTAATAATTGCACATCTTCCTTTAGCACAGATAATCATCAATGTGAATTTGATGTTTCTCAGCTTGGTGGTCTAGTGAGATGATTTCTTTTCCTTTTAATAAGGTTGGGCGTCGTTGTTGGAATACAACTTTAATTACCATTCTCAATTTTATGCTGCAATTCCTTTATCATTCACTTTTTTTCATACTGGATTTCTATAACATGAATTGTTTTAATGGCATAATTCATAAACTATAAGAGTGCCTTTAAAAATCGAGACACACTCTTTGCTTTGACATGTTTCTTTTGGTTGAGATCCTGAATCTGAATTCATGTACTCCCCGGTATCCCATGTATCCAAAGTAAACAGAAAAAAGTTTCATGATCCCTCTCCTGAGCTTGAAATGTTCTTATCATTGCAAGGTTGCTCCTCATAACTTCCTTTTCCTTCACCATTTTTAGAAAGGCTCCCTTCTTTGATATGGAAATGACTCTAAACTTCTTCTTTAGGGTGTGTCTCCAGATACCAGATGGCCCTTCTGCTGAAGTTCAAGAAATTCTAGAGGAATTCCTTACGAAGTGGAGATATGTTGATGGAAAGTATTATTCTGTTGCAAGCATGGACGAATTTAGCAATCAGATTTCCCTTGGAGTTGACAAGTACCTGGAAATTATTGAGCTCTATGTGATAACCTTTTTGGGGAGGATTCTAGGAAATTTGGATCTTGCTATCTCTTGGGTTGAGAAATTCCCTCTACCTGAGGAGAAGAGGCAGGTAAACAATAATCTTTCTTGCTTCATTTAATTAAAATGATGGTCTCACGTGATTTTTTTTTCTTTTGTCCCCTACACTCTTTTAATTTTTGCTTGTGCAGGGCATCAATTGGAATAACTGTGTTGTTTTCCTTGTAAAAGTATGTTGTTGGAATCTATATTCTTGAGGTTCTTAGCACTATGAGTTGAAGTTCCTTGGTGATTATGGTTGAATATATAGTCTAATACGCCCTAATTTTGTGAGATTAAACTTTGTTGAAAGAGAAATATGCTTGTAGAAACTGGGCAATGCAGTCTGACTGAGACACCTTTGTTGTGTTCTGATATGCCGTTGGTGGTTTAGCTATTTTGTGACAGAGTAACTTATAGCTTGGGAATTTTCTAATTATTTCTCTGTCTTCCAGGATCTTTTGAGGCAGTTGCACTCCATGAATACTTTAAAGCTGGTCAGCTCTTCACAGTCCTCAGCATTACCGCTCCAAATAGATGAATGCACAACTGATTCCACTTCGCTGATTGAAGAAAAGTCATGCAATGGAACAGCAAATATTTTGGAACACAGAGACCAGTCTAAGGGAGAGAACACCATGAAACAATCAATTCTGGAGTTCTCTAGACGGAGAACTCCATTGTGGTGGTTTCGTACAGTCACTTTGAAGTTTGGAAGTAGTCGCTTGGTCTTATCAAATGGAAGTATCTTTCTTGGGTTTTTGGCGGCACTTGTTTACTATACCGTGCGGAGAAAACAAGCCTCTTTATGGAGGTAATATAGTCTCTCTGCCACTTCTCTTCTAGATAAAGAAGAATTTACTCTTATTATGATTTTCTTCATCTTATAGCTGTGGGAGACACATATTACTGTGTAAAATCTACCAAATTTTCTCATGACATGGTCACTGTATAGGATAAAGCGAGTGCACAACTTGTGCACTGAAGGATGTTTTTCCCTTATCAACTTAACTTGCATAGTATTAGCACATGATTTAGTGGACATATCAAATTGACAAATTCCCTCCATTATCTTGAAACAACTAAAATTGATATCTTTCATTTATTGTTTTTGCTGGATCAAAGTCAAATTCAACTTACTGTAGACAGTGGATGGAAATGCACATTATATATGATTACTGCGGCTGTGTGGCACTTATGTGAAGCTGTGTATAAAGATACATGCATATTTGAACCTAGACTTTTTAACAGAAAACATCCCTAAAGTATACCCTAAAGTTCAAGTACATCCTTAATGTATCTCTATTAACAAGAAACATTCGTGATGTATCGAAAAATAAACAACTTTGATCCAAAGTTAACTTTCCATCCAAACACTCAAGTGAAAAACAAATAAAAAATGCAATGCTCGTGATTCGCTTTTGAAACAGAAAAAATAGAATATGCCCTCTCCACACCATTTGAGCAATCTATCTTCTTCCTCAAATTCCCTAAAATTATTAGAGAAGAATCACATGCTCAACTTTATTCAATCATTCAATTCTATCCCGATCAACCTTACAGACAGCTCACAAAAGACTCAACACTATTGATTCATTAATGATAAATGGAGAACAATCTAATGATCCTGTTGCTATTAAGGATGCAATAGTTGCTTTCTATCAAAACCTGTACAAGGAAGATGAATGTTGGAGACGAAATCTCAACATTCTAGATGTACAAGGCATAACATTAGAAGAGCAAGAGTGGTTAGAAAGGGCTTTTGAAGAGGAGGAGGTGCTGGAAGGGATTAAGATGTGTGCAGCAGGCAAGGCCCCTGGGACAGAGGGGTACACTATGGCTTTCTTCCAAGCTTTCTGGGACACAATAAAAGGAGATCTGATGCAAACCTTCCATAGGTTCCACTCTATGCAGAAATTTGAAAAAAGCTTCAATGTCACTTTCGATGCCTTGATTCCAAAGAAGGTGGGGGTGAATGACTTAAGAGACTTCAGGCCTATTTGCCTTGTATTAGAGGTATACAAAATAAGAGCTAAACAATTGTCTGAGAGATTAAAAAAGGTGATGAGTAGGTTGATTAACAATCATCAGATGGCTTTTGTCAAAGGGAGACAGATAATGGATGCTGCACTTATTGCCAGTGAACTAATTGATACCAGAATTAGAGATGATGTGCCAGGGGTGATGTGCAAGTTGGACATAGAAAAGGCTTATGGTTACCTAAATTGGAACTATCTAATCAACACTCTTAGACAGATGGGTTTTGGGGTTAGATGGCTCAAATGGATTGAATTTTGCATAAAAACCATCATGTTCTCTATTTTGATAAATGGAAAACCTGCAGGTTATTTTCTAGCAGAAAGGGGTCTCAGGCAAGGGGACCCATTGTCACCCTTTTTATTTTACTAGATTTACCGCACATGCGTTGCTCGTGGTTGCCTTGTCTTGTGATGCTTAAAAACAATGGTCCTATGTGTGTAGGTAAAGTGTCGGTTTGAAGGTACTTGTGTATCATCAAGCGTGCCATCCATAATATTGGGTAACATCATTTCTGTGGCTTTTTTCATTACCTTATTTGGTGTGGTTGAGATACCTTTCATTTCGGCCTTTATGACTTCACGCCTGCATATCGTAAGAGGTGATTTAACTATAGCACATAATTGAAGAAATGTTTGTGGGTTTTAAATTTGTTAGATTACATTTTAACTTGATAGGACTGGTGATATTTAGTTTTCCCTAAAAACAAAACGTGGCTACGTTGTTCAATTATAGTTTGAACATAAGTTCTGGCAGTGGGGTTAAATGAATAATGCCTAGCATATTAGTAAATGAGGTTCCGTACCAGGCGCGGAGATCTAGTGTTTTTTGAAACATTGGATTGATCAACACACTGCTCACGGGTATAATAGATATCCCATAGTCCCTACATTGGAAACAACATATTAATCGAGGAATCAACAAATATACTTGCAATTTTCACAATTAGCAAATTGGAGAGGTTGTCTATACCTTTATAGATTGAGACTCTCACGTCACATAAGCCTAGAATAGGTTGGTCATCTCTCAACTTTTCATGAAATGGGCCATCGTTTTCTGCAAAACCTCCCCATAGAGTAACAGTTGTATGCTCCATCTTGTAAATTATGCATCTTTCTGATGCTGTTATTAATACCACTTATCTTATCAAAAAAAAGTTGTATGCTCCATGCTGGATTATCAATTAGACGAGTATTGTGAAAGCACTGGAAAATTAATATGGACGGTGAAGAACAAAGAATGACAACTTACAGTTCATTTGTAACAACAATTTCACATCTTTTGTTATCGCCTTTTACAATGATGGGATTCACCGTAACTAACACACAAAGCAAGTCTGAATAGAGGACATGTAAATTAGTGATATGTATTATGTACTTGACGGTAATTACTAATAAGTCGTGTGAAGAGTTACCGAATATGGCACCATTTGGCATTTTCTCTGCCTGTTCCAAAGATACAAAACCATCAATGAAGTTGTGTGTTGAAACAGTATGGGCACTCTCCTTTATGATTGTGTTGTCTGTAATGGATAGTTCAATCTCTTTGTGCACGTAAGTGTAGTTGGAGTTGACCCGATCCAACAACCCTTTAGCAATGTAGTAAGTTCTATTTGCCTTCAAAAAGTCCTTCAAATGTGCCAATATGCTTGTTAAATAGTGTTGCTTGCAACTTTGTCCCCTAGTATTGATGTAAGCAGCATGTGATGTCATTAGAGAAGTAATAAGGGGAATAGATATGAACGATAACATATAAGTTAAGCAAAAGTGTACCTCGTCGTCCACTAATATTACCGTTTGGAAAGTCCCTTTATGTCGCGAATTCTTGTACGAAATTACAGAACTGTTTCGAATAACTAATACTCTCATCACCCAATCTACAGAGTGTTTTGGTATCTTGTTAATAGGGACACTCTGATTTGATAGTTCGGTTTCGGTCGCCATTTTTGATGAATCTGGATGGTTAGAGGTGCATAGCGGAAAGTGAATATCAATGTTAATTCCGTGCTGCAGTAGTAGTAAAATACAGAGGAGTAATTAAGTAGGTTCTAGCAATGTTATGTACTGAAAAAAGTAGTTAAAAAAATAGCATTACAGGAAACATAAACACAGGGTGGAAACATACAACTTTTGATGTGGAGTGAAATATTTCAATGCTGAGTCCAATATTGTAATGTGTTAGCCAATGGATGATCAATAATTGTCTGCGAAAGCAGCGCAAGAAGGATAACTTAATTACACAGTGCAGATGTAAGGCTTGACTCTTGAGTAAAACAAAAAGAACGCTTGTAGAAGAGGAGGAAAAGTGACGTACATTTGAGCGTGTTGCAAAAGTTGAATTACTAATGGGAGACGGTGTTGTGAATGTGGTCGATAGTTGTGTTGGTTGGTGATTTTTTGGACGTTGGGCAGATGCAGGGGAAACATGGCGTCTATCCAGTGAAAGTGGTGACTATTTGCAGGAAAGGTGTTTGTTGCGCGAGGGGTGTTTAGTGAGGGTTTCTTTTTAAGTGAGGGGTATTTGCGTAATCTAATTAAGTTTTAAGTGAGGGATATTTTAGTAATTTAACATTCCTTTTTTGGAGTTCATGCTTTTAAGGTAGTATAGATTATTGCGATGGAGGGACTGGAAAGTTTGATGAGAAAGGCTCATTCTCAAAAAAAAAGGTTTGATGCGAAAGGCTCCAATCAATAACTGGATAAGAGGACTCAGCCAATGAAGTTATGGAATTGACACATCTATTATATGCAGACGATACACTGGTGTTTTGTGAAGCTGTACAAGAGTGCATATGTTAGCTTAGGGTAATATTGGTGGTTTTTGAAGCATGTTCAGGGCTGAGAGTGAATTGGAGGAAGAGCAACATTTTTCCAGTATCAGGAGATACAGACACTAGCAAATACTCTGAAATGCAAGATAGAGAAAATGCCCACAATCTATTTAGGCATGCCATTAGGTGCTATACACAAGACACTTCACAATTAGGATGGGATGATTGAAAAAACTGATAAAAAGCTAGCCTTACGGAAATCACAATAACTATCTCTAGGAGGGAGAGTTTCATTGATCAATTCAGTACTGGACTGCCTACCAACATATGTAATGTCTCTTTTTCCTATCCCTGGGGAAGTGGTTAATACTCTAGACAAGCTAAGAAGGGACTTCTTATGGCAAGGGAACAAAATCGAGAAGAATTTCACTTTGGTGACGTGGGCTACTGGACAACAAAGCAAAAGATATGGTGGTCCAGGAATGAGAGACCTAAAATTACAAAATGATAGCTTGATCATGAAGTGGCTCTAGAGGTACAATCAAGAGAATCAGGCCTTATGGAGTGATATCCCATAAAATATGGACTGGAGGAGCAGTGGTGTACAAATTAAGTGATTACCACCTATGAAGTTGGAGTTTGGAGGTCCATTAGAAATCTCTGGTTGACAAAGGCGAACACAAAGGTCAAAATCGGAAGGGGGGACAAAATTTCTTTCTGGAAAGAGGATTGGTGTGGCGATGGCACCTTTACAATCTTTATTTCCTGGACTCTTCTCTATATGTGTAAACCTTGAATGCAGCATACAAGAAATGTGGTCACCACAAGGATGGAACTTGTTTTTTAGGAGGTTGCTTAATGATTGGGAAATAACCTGGGTGATAGATTTGCTGAATAAGATTGCTGGATCCCCTGGGACCAACATGGAAGAAGACAAATTGATATGGAGGCATCATAACGATGGCATGTTCTCTGCTAATAGAGTTTACAAATGGGGATTAGCTAAAAATTCAGGCATAGCAGCAGACCCTTGGAATACCATTTGGAAGAGTGTGTCTCCACCAAAGGTGAAGTGCTTTACTTGGTTAGTGGCTAAAAGAGCTTGCTTGACAGATGAGTCTATGCAGAAAAAGGGAATTAACATTGCCTCTAGGTGTACACTATGCGAAAAGGCACTTGAGACCAGCAAGCACCTTTTTCTTCAGCGCAAGGCAACTGCACAAGTGTGAGAACTCTTCTTCAGTATAGCTGATATGAACTGGAGCATGCCAGAGCACAGAGCAGACCTCCTGAGTTGCTGGATTATCTGGAAGGAGAGAAATCAGAGGATCTTTCAAGGGAAAGAATGCTCTGTACAGAATATTAAATGGAAAGTTATTACTACTTTAGGCTTTTGGTGTAAAGAATAGAATATAAAAGAAGAAATTCAATTAGTGGATTTTATAGGTTCCTTGTAACTAACCATGACTATTTTGTAAATTTTGGAGGTGGCCTGCATTGCCCTGAATGCTGATGAATATAACTTTTACCAATTTCAAAAAATAACTTGCTTCTTACAAGAATTCCTCAGTATAAAAATGTATTACTATCTATTAACTCACTTGAGCATTCTTTGACTTGACTTGCCTGCAAAAATCGGCAGTACAAAGTGCAAAAAAGAACTTATTTCTGTTAATCTGTTTCAACTTAAACTCATTGTAAATTACTGCTCTAGTAATGCTGCCAAATTATCAATAAAGTTTGTCAGCTCTTTTCAAACTTTAATTTTCTGATACTCCTTTGTCTTTTCTTTTTTTTATTTGCCTAGAGAAATCTTCTACTGTAATAGTCCAGTTGACTGATTTTTTATTAATGCTCGATGTTTTTTGCAAATTTTTGCTCATTAATGTGATCTTCTTCCTGGAGTCAAACTATATAACTAATCTGATAAGCATAAACTATCATGGAGAACGTTTAGCAGATGCAATCCCACAGAAAAAATGCACATATTTAAGTGCCTTTTTGAAGCAAAAACATTTTGGTTTCCAGAAAGCTTGATCAAATAGACTACTAGCTAGCTTCCAGTGACTTCACGTTTTTTTAGACTGTATACTGCTCAAAATTATTATTGACTGTATGAGAAAAAAGAAAAACTTGAGAAGCATGGGCTTCTGCCCTTACTTTTTTGCTCAGATTTAGGTAAGAAGATAGAGCTACACTCAAATGGGGACGAAAGAATATTTTCAGTTTACATAGGTGAATCATGTGGTATGCATGTGTTTTTGAAATTTCCGTTAGTTTTTGGATGAAAAGTTGACTCTGGATTAAATTTGTTAATTTTTTTGCCTAACCCATCGGTGGCCCCCTAAAGTTGGCAACAATTTTCACTTAGACACTTTTACTAGGCTTTGTTCATTTTAGACACCTCATGTCAGGCTCCGTTGTGTCATTTTGACACTTTCAGCTGACATGGCAAAGTGAGTGTTGTACACTCGCTATTGACGCGTGAGGGACTTATTTAGTCTATTTTATTTTATTTTTTCTCTTCTTCTTTCCCATTTTATAGCCACTATCTCTCCCATTATTTCTCAAAGCTTAAAGTACTTCAATGGAGGTTAAATCTTTTGTTATCATAATTTCAATTTAAATTTCGCACTATAAACTCAGATAGACCCAAAAAGAAACAAGAAATCGAACCCATATCAACACCCCAAATCATGTAAAGCTCACCCACAATAATCCTAAAATAGGAGCCAAAAAATCTCAATTTTTACTATGTAAATGTTAATCTCACTAACCTTGTGCCCTAATTAAACTACAAATATCACAAAATTAAAGAAAAAGAGATGCAATCTTAACAATATGAACCATTGTTGTTATATATTTGCACCTTTTAGCCCTATATCAAATGAAGAAATGGGAGGTGAGGGTGCAATGAGTGGGGAATATGGCAGAAAAAAATCATGAAAAAAGAGGAATAAAACGGGAAAGATGGCTGTGTGGTTGTGGGTGTGACGGAAAAGATAATGAAAATGAAGGAATATGATAGAGTAGATTGTGTGGGCGTGGGTTTATGACAGAAAAAATAAAGCTCAAATATAATAAAAATGGAGTAATACAATGGAGAAGATGAATGGGGAAGATGACTGGGGAAGTTGTGGGCGGGTTGCACTTTTCTTTAAATTTGTCAAATATTTAATTTAATTTTTAGGGATAAAAAGACCACATGTCATTTATTCATTGGTTACTTTGTCATGTATTTTAATTCTTATTTTTTCTCTTTAATATCATAGACTTTTAATGAGTTGGCATGATATAATTGGGCATCTAATCCACGTGGACGCGCTTGATTAACACGCACTTGAAGTCAACATGTGCTAGTAAAAAAAGTGTCAAAATGACACAATGTGATGTCACATGAGGTGTCTAAAATGAACAAAACCTAGTTAAAGTGTCTAAGTGAAAATTGTTGCCAACTTTAGGGGGCCACTGATGGGTTTAGCCTAATTTTTTTAATACATCAGGATGTTTCTGGTTAATTGAGAAACATCAAGGATGTACATGAACTTTAGGACTCGTTTGGTTGGGAACAAGTTATCCTGAGATTAGTTATCCAAGGATTGTTATCCACCCTGAATGTGGGATAAAAATAACACTACAATCCCGAAATAACTAATCCCGGGATAAGTTATCCAGCGGCTTTATCCCAACCAAACATGGGATAAACTCATCCTAAAACTGATCCTGGGATTAGTGATGCCAACCGAGCCCTTAGAATATACTTCAAGGATGTTTTCCATTAAAAATCTTTGGAACTAACTTGTCAGGGAATGGAATCAGGTTTAGAAGATACAAAACATTGTTTAGCATCTGAAATAAGTCTATTAATCCATTGGGCTGGCTCTATATTCTAGCTTTTTGTATTTCACGTAGTCATGAGAAACCTTTGCTGTTAAGGGCATAAACTCTTGTACTAGTTACATCAGTTAAGAGTCACCTGGTTTTGTTGCCATATGCACATAGGTAGCAAGTAAACCTCATTCAAGCACATGATGCAACTGCGCCTCTCTAGCAGTGTTTCATGTTATACCTGTGGGTCTATGAGAATCCCATACCATAGTCAGAACTCACCTATATCTGTCTTTTAAGTTTGTTGCCAATCCAAAACCCTAATGAAATTATAGAATGATGTGGAGATGTCCAGTTGAGCATATTGTTTTTGTATCGGTTCTTTCTGCCATCTTTTCTGGCATATTTAAGTTTACAAATGCTAGGCTATTACGTACTTGGACTTGGCTTATGTTAGACATGTATTGTTTGTCAATTACGTGATATCTGGGCCTATTGTCTCACCGACTTTTCCCCATTTTGTATTACAGTGTTCTTAAGAGACAAGCGTCATCTACGAAGAAGGCTTTGGTTGACTTCTGGCAACTTGCATTCTCTTATCAAGTGAACCCTCTTGCTGCTGTTCAACCACTCCCGCCTGCAACACGTGGAAGCCGGTGATGCACAATTTTGTTCCTCATAGTTGCTCAAAACCAGAGCTGCTGTAGATAATAAAAGATCACTGAAGATATTGCTACTATCATCTTAAGTTGGAGTAGAACATCCAGAAATACAATAAAGCTTACTTCAAGATCGCATTCTTTGCCAATAGAGTGGTGCTTTCATAACTTTGTCTTGCCTTTTTTCTGTGGTATTAACTTAATTCTCTTAGCAAAGAGGGGATCTCAGATTTCTCAATGTTAAATTTTATGCAGTGGTAGTGTGGTACCATTCATTTTATGTCTAGTTTTTAACTATAGAACTTCACTCCTTTTTTTCGTTCATAGAATGAAAATTTAAGCTGAAGATTTTGAATGTGCATATAGTGCCTTGTGTATTGCTTAGGTCTGTTGAACCCTCCCACAATGTGGAGATGTCATAAATGAAGTGTTGAGCTGTGATGAAATTGATTTTGATAATTGACAGATTGTTGGAAGAACCAGGTTCCTTTGCCAATTTTTCGAGCTCAACCAAGACAATTGCTCTAACCATCATTTTGTCTTCATTTAGAGCCCTAGTGTCCTGTGCCAAACGGATATCAGCCAATTCAGCTAAAAGGTTTCTTCTTCGTGTCCAGTTCACCACATGCTAGTTTTCTCCAAACTATGATTTTCTTCTTCAGCATCCTTAGCTTCAGTCGCAAAACATAGTCAGGGCATCCCATTACTTCAAATTCATTCCACCATTTATGCACTAGTTCATGCAAACCATCTATCTTGAGTCACCAGTTTTTCAAACTTTAAGTAGGGTTTCTGTTTTTTCAGTCCCCACATTGCAGTAAAATAGGACAATGGTCCAAAGTCACTGTAGGCGTAACCATTTGTTTAATGTTCTTGAAGAACTCCTCCCAATCTACATAGTAGAGGAATCTATCCAAAACTTGTGGACAAGCCCAAAATCACTATTTGCTTTTAAGTTACCTTATATGGTCGTCTCATCCTGAATAATATAGAGTTTTAATGTTGCATTTTTTATAATTTATTTTTAAATAAATTTGTGGGCCCTTGAGTCCACATGTTAATTAAAGAGTTTTTAGCCAAAATTATCCTTAAACTATACCTCAAATTTAAATTACATCATTAAAGTATCATTCTTAGCAGAAAACATCCTTCAAGCATTAAAATGTGAACAATTTCCATCCTTCTACTTGAATTTATTAGAAAACTAACAAATCCCACAAAAATCAAGTCATTCATTCGTAATTATCATTTTTAGATATGCCAAAAATACTAATCGTGAACTTTTTTGGTTATTGAGTTTAGCATTATGCAAAATCTTTTAATTTGACAGCTTTTTTTTTCATTTATTTTTCATGTAATTTGATATTAAAAACATTATTAGTTGAAATATTTTTTATTTTTTTATTTTTATTAATTGAAATATGTTTCTTCTCAATTGAATATGCTAGAAGCGGCGTTTGTTGGAGATTTCCACTTCTAATAATGTAGAATAAAACTCAAATGCGAGACATAATCGATATTTTGGTCACTTCAATATCAGATTGGCCAAAAAATTTATTGATCTAAATACAATTTGGCTATGAAAAAGGTAAAGATAATTAAGCTCCAACTTCTTTCCGTTACTAAATGAGAAAAATAGTAGATCATATATCCTCACACCTTTCAAACATTTTTTGTTTCGGTAAGCAATAGTGTCTAAAATTTTTGATATGTTTTTTCACGAACTTCTTATAGCAGGTAAAGAAGTTATGCTGGAAAACTTTGTTGATGGTCACGTGAACTGCTCATATTTTTGTAGGATCCCTTAGTTTTTTGACGATATCTAATAGAAGGATGAAAAGTGTTCACTTTTAAATATTTGAATGATTTTTTTGCTAAGAATGATACTTTAAGGATATAATTTAAGTTTTGGATATAGTTTAAGGATGTTTTTGACCAAAAACTTTTAATTAAATCCTCACAAAATAATAAAATTTCTCTTTGTATGGACAAAATAGCAGTTTCACTCTTCAAAGTTCAAAACCAAAAGTTGTCATTACCTTTAAACCTCTGCCAACAGTTACAAAATCTGAGAGATTTCTTTCTTCACATCAAACAATATTCAAATAATCTGTTTATTTGTGTATATATACCAAGATATGAATGATGATTCACTCTTTGGATAACCCTATTTCCTTGCCCCCAAAAAAGGTATGCTCAATTTCCCCCTTTCAATTACTTGTTTTTTTGGCATAGATTGTTCTACTTGTTTTCTTTTTCTCAAGAATGGGGAATTCTCATGTTATCGATCCTTTTTTTTTAACACATACATGTGTTTGAGAAATTCCATTCAAAGAAATTGAATGAAAATGCTTTTGAGGAATTTGCATTTTTATGGGTTTAGGTTATTTTATTTTTACCATGGATTGTTCTGCTTTGTTTTTCCTCTCTCAAGATTTGTGTGAGTGTATCTGTTTGATTGAATGGGGAATTCTGATGTTATCAAATTTTTAAAGAAATTCCATTCAAAGAAATTAAATGAAATTGATTTTGAGAAGTTTTCTTTGTGTTTTTATTAAAGACTAGTAAAATTATTCGCGCTTCGCGTGAGAATTTAATATCATGAAATTTATAAAATAATACTTAAAATCTATCGGTCATTAAAACTAAAACATTATATTATCTTACATACAAGATTATGCAGTAACAAACATTAATAATGTAAAGAAAAATGAAAATTACATTTTATCATTTATCCTTAATAACATAAGCATAAATAAATGATCTGTAACATAAGCAATGATGTCAGTGAGCCACTCAACGGGAGCAAAGTACACAAATATTTAATTGTGAAGAAGAAGAAGAAGAAGAAGAAGAAGAAGAAGAAGAAGAAGAAGAGGTTCAAAATTTTTATTGTTTTAAAAAAAGAGGAAATCTCTCTACTTATAGACAACAAAGGGTAGTGTGAACAATTATTTATTGTGCCTTATTGAAAATGTTAAAACTATTTGAAAAAGTTGCAAACCTTCGAAAATGACCTTTCATAAAAGTCACAACTTTTCATAAAAGTCACAACTCTTCATTAAAGTCAAAACTTTTCATAAAAGTCGCAACTTTTCATAAATTTTACAACTTTTCATGAAAGGGGAAGGCTAGTTTTGTAAATAAATAAATTAAAAGGAAGCCTAGGGATCTCTTATATTTATATATATACTAGTTTTTCGACACGTACGTTGCACGTGATTATTAATTCAAAATAGATATGTTATAGTAAATAGTATTGTTTATTTAAGCGAATATTTGAATAATAAGTTTTGCATAAAATAATATTGCAGATTCTTTTGTGAATGGTGAATGTGGATCGTTATATATATCTCTTATTCACGCGGACCTATGAAGATGGTCAATGAAAACTTTATTAGTTAAATGCAATAATCCATATATTTATTTTAATTTGATAAGGTTCAATCATGTTATTAGTCGTATCTTTGTAATATAACCTTATAGACGATAGTTTTGTGTATTTTTCTTGTCATCCAACAAGATGTGCATTGCACGTGTATTCCATGTTAAACTGTTTAGATGTCATATGAATATGCGAAGAGAACAACTACATATTAATTTTTAGAACTAATTTTTGTATATTAATTTTAATTTTATAAGTAATAACATAATAGATGACGTTCTTGTTTTTGGCTCTCATATTTGACTTCTTGATTGACTGTTACATAAATCAAAGATAGTTATCTGACTGTCATTAGATAACTGAGAAAGATTTCTTTTTTTTACCGGTAAAACTAAAACTTAAAATTTAAAAATATATTCTATCTGTGAAATCATATGTATAATCACCTGTTTATCTTACCCACAACAAAAATATAGTTCATATACTTGTGAATGATTTTCAATTTATTCAACCAAACATGATTCATCCAAGGAAAAATAACAACATCGTGTTATCACATATATAGGAGCAGTATAATATTATGAAAAATTATTGGTCAAAAGTTAATGTAAGAAAAGATAAAAGATATAAATAATTAATGTAATAACTATGAGAATTCATAATATTATAACTAAAGAATGTTAAAGTGTGTAAATAACGTTTGCAATAATTAGTAATAACTAATAGAATTTATAATGTTATAACTAAAGAATTAATGTGCAATAGTTGTATTCCGAAAAAAAATTATACTTACATAAATAAATAGGACTTTAAATTAATGTTCCTTTTTTTTTTTTTTTGTAGTTAATAGATTTTAATTTAGTGTATGGACAAAATGAAAATGTTTATTCTATATTACTGAATATTAAATTTATTTTGCAAATGATACATTTTAAATAATTCATTTATATTCACATATTTTCACATTTGTTGTTAGTTTTTTTTTTAAAAAAAAGAACTTAGAACAATTTAAAATAATATATTTTGAATTTAGAAAATCTTTTTAACTTGATAATACATTCATGACATATATAATACTTTAATTTAAATAAAACATATATGGCTTTATTACAAGTCATATGAGTTTTTCTTCATTTAAAATATTGAAATATTAAGAAATAGTAAATAAGTAAAACAAAAAGACAATGTTTATATAGTAATAACTATTTTGAAGCAAACTTCCTAACTTTCTGAATCACATAAGTAACATTGATAAATAAAGTCATTTTTTTAATCTTGAACATCAAAAAAATAAATTGTGATAATTCTCTAGGCCTTGAGAAGTTCAATAATTTTGGAAAAAGATGTTCAGAAGCATATATTTACATCACAAGATAAGTTGTTAACAAAAAGAAATAAATTTAGACTACATAATGTTAACTTCGTATATTGGAACATTACATACAAATGTATATATTAAGCAAAAAAATAATTATAATGTCATCAAAATTATTTACCTCAAGTACTCGAGGTTATGGAATATACCATCTTAGGATATAACGATTCACTTCATCAAAATAGTGGTACCTCATATTACTAAACTTTGAACTCACTCAACGATAATAAATCACATGAAATATTTTAAAATGCAAGAAGAAGAAGAGTAGAAGATTAAAAAAAATTGTGGTGGAAAATGAGAGGAAGCCCCTCTATTTACAGTCAACAAATGGCAGTATGAACAAATGTTTTTTTGTGTCTTATCTGAAAAGTCAAGACCTTCCAAGAAATCACAACCCTTTGGAAAAGTCACAACTTATTGAAAAAGTCACACCTCTTTGGAAAGTCACAACTTATTGAAAAAGTCACAACTCTTTGGANTAGATTTTAATTTAGTGTATGGACAAAATGAAAATGTTTATTCTATATTACTGAATATTAAATTTATTTTGCAAATGATACATTTTAAATAATTCATTTATATTCACATATTTTCACATTTGTTGTTAGTTTTTTTTTTTTTTTAAAGAACTCGGAACAATTTAAAATAATATATTTTGAAGTTAGAAGATCTTTTTAACTTGATAAAACATTCATGACATATATAATACTTTAATTTAAATAAAATATATATGGCTTTATTACAAGTCATATGAGTTTTTCTTCATTTAAAATATTGAAATATTAAGAAATAGTAAATAAGTAAAACAAAAGGACAATGTTTATATAGTAATAACTATTTTAAAGCAAACTTCCTAACATTCTGAATCACATAAGTAACATTGATAAATAAAGTCATTTTTTTAATCTTGAACATCAAAAAAATAAATTGTGACAATTCTCTAGGCCTTGAGAAGTTTAATAATTTTGGAAAAAGATGTTCAGAAGCATATATTTACATCACAATATAAGTTGTTAACAAAAAGAAATAAATTTAGTCTACACAATGTTAACTTCGTATATTGGAACATTACATACTAACGTATATATTAAGCAAAAAAATAATTATAATGTCATCAAAATTATTTACCTCAAGTACTCGAGGTTATGGAATATACCATCTTAGGATAGAACGATTTACTTCATCAGAATAGTGGTACCTCATATTGCTAAACTTTGAACTCACTCAACGATAATAAATCACACGAAATATTTTAAAATGCAAGAAGAAGAAGAGTAGAAGATTAAAAAAAATTGTGGTGGAAAATGAGAGGAAGCCCCTCTATTTACAGTCAACAAATGGCAGTATGAACAAGTGTTTTTTGTGTCTTATCTGAAAAGTCAAGACCTTCCAAGAAATCATAACCCTTTGGAAAAGTCACAACTTATTGAAAAAGTCACAACTCTTTGGAAAAGTCACAACTCATCAAAAAATCACAGCCCTTCGAAAAAAACTTACAACTTATCGGAAAAGTCACAACTCATTGAAAAAGTAACAACCTAAGTTAGGGATATTATAGTAATTTAACATTCAAGTTAGGAGTTCATGCTTTTAAGGTAATATAGATATATATATAAATATGAGATGATATATGATGATTTTAAGGGGTAGTTCTGATGTTATCTATAATTTGAATGGAACTGCTTTTGAGAAATTTGCTTTGATTTTCTTTAAAGATTCTTATGGGTTTAGGTTCTTTTTTATTTTTTTTTGTTAAGGAGTGATTGTGATTTTATCTAAAACATTAATATTTACAGGCATTGAGTAATTCTGTTTTTGAGAATTCGACCTTGAATTTATTTTTTCAAGCTCTTTTGTGGGGTACATATTCTTGGTAGAAAGGAATGCAAACTTTTCTAATTTTGTTTATTAGCAAGAAAATGAACGTTTTCTTCTCAGAGGTCACATTTGCATGATCATTTCTACTAGTTGATAGGCACATCCATTGATGGCTACTTTTGTTGGTTGTGTGTGATCTTGTGCTTGGATATGAAACAATGAAAACCTTTTACTTTGTTGAGTTTTTGGAGTTTTCAGATTTCCAACAGAGGTTGCATAGATGCAGCATTCAGGCGAAGACAAAAGCAATGTTGTACGCCTAAGTTCATGTTATCTGTTACTATTTCTCAAGCATGTAGTAAAATTTGAAAGTGTTATGTTGCATGGATTGATTGTCTGTTCTTGAGGAACTATTGTATTTCTAAGCTACCCGCTCCAAGCGGCAATAAGACTATGAGGGTAAGAGAGAAGTAAAACAAGATCCATTCAAGGAGATCTTAGAATTAGAAAGAAAGAAACAAAGGTCGTAGTTACTTTCTTTACATCATGTGAAGCCTAGAAGGATATGGAATATATAACACAAGACAATATATTCACTTTGGTACTTGATGCCTCAAACCAAAGACATCTTTTTTATCCCTTCCTTTTCTCATTTCTCTCATCCTCTTTTTAGAGGATGTAAAGCTAGAAAGAAGGAAGAACATGCTATTACTTTACGCTTGTGCACGTTAGGAAATTACTAAAAGCCATCTCTAACTTTAACTTCTACTAAGCAGTGATAATTTGCTTGGATCAATCTGATGGAATGAAAGCTTCAGTTTGATGTTTGTATTACTAGTTTGACTTTTCTTTGGGTTGAATGTATGGTTTATTGGTGATATTATAACAAAAATTGGCAGCACACTCATATTTGCTTCCCACCTATGTGGAAATAGAGACCATTGTGGAAGAGAGTCGTAATTCTAAATGTGCATATAAGATGGTTTTATCAAACGTGAAAGTGTACAAAAGTAATGAGGTCTTTTTGAGATGTAAACAAAAATAAAAAACAATTTTCATAAGGAAAAAATGCAAATGAATCATCCAAGGGTGTGACATAGTGGTCAATGATTTTGTTGAAAACCAGGAGGTCTCAAGTTCAAATTCTAATAGAGAAAAAACATTAGATGGTGTCTTTTATTTGTCCTAGTCTTTGTGGACAAAATTATACTTGGTGCCTGTCATTGGTGGGAGGTGACAAGTAGCCTCAGTGTTTTCGAAGGCGAGCGCCTTAGGCGTGAGGCGAGGTGAGGCGAGGCGAGTCATTGTCAATTTGACCGGCAAGCTGAACAATAAAAAAGGAAACGGGGTGAGGCAAGGTGACAATTGAGGCGTCACCTTCTAAAATAAGATGCAACCTTTAAAGCTTAAAACATTATTTTAGAGTTTTTCGATTAAGGCATGGTGCAAAACTCAAACTTAGAGTTGAGAAAATGCTCCGATGGGGGGCTCGAGATTTATTCGAAAACCTGTGCACGCAAACAAACTATGCTACCCAACCAAATTCAACATTTCAAACTCAATTAAGATGTCGAAACTTTCAATGGAGGTGTCTCGATGAAAACGCCCAATGCTCTGTTTAGCAAAAAGTCACATGATAGCTCGAATTGAGTATGGAAGTCTCGGAACCCAAACCAAAGGTACATCTAGACTAAAATAGACGTTTTGGAGCTAACGAAACCATCAGAATCACATTTCAATGCCGTTTACATGAAGTTTTGACCCAAGTCAACCGACCAAACTTCATAAGTCTAATACAAAAAAACTTACATAAAAACCAAATAAACTGCCCGGTGATTGTCTTGCCAGTCCTAGCAAGTCATAAATGAGTTGGAGCAGCTATAGGAAAACTCTAAATGCCGAAAACACGAGAACATAGAGAAAATGACCTAGAGGGTCACTATAGTGAGACACTTTCATGAGAGATAGGAATTTGAAAAAAATCTTAATGCCACCTATGGTGCCCTCACCCGAAAGAAAACATGGGTTATTGAGCTAAGAGATTTCAGGGAATAAGTCTCGTTGGTAGTGTTTGCTACAATGTCTTTGCAAAACTCTTAGCAGAGAGACTAAAAAAGGTGGTGAGTTAGTCAACTAGCGTCCGATGACCTTTAATAGGGCAAACAAATTATAAATGCAACTCTCATAGCCAATGAATGTGTGGATTCTGGATTAAAAGGTAAGGATCCAGGAATCATGTGCAAGTTAGACATAGAGAAAGCTTATGGTCATGTTAATTAGGATTCCTACTCAACATCCTGAAACAAATAGGTTTTGGGAAGTAATGGATGAAGTGGATTGATTTTGTATCAAAACTGCCAGGTTCTCAAATCTTTTTAATGGAGAACCAACTGGTTTTTTTCCATTAGAGAGAGGTATCAAACAAGTTCTCGAACATGGAGATCCTTTATCTCCTTTCTTCTTTATAGTAGGTATGGAGGGCTTCAATAGTATGATGAGAGTGGCCACTCAAAACAACTGGATAAAAAATTTAGTATAGGCAACTAGACGGGAAGATATGCATATCTATCACCTCTTATATGTAGATGAATTGACATCTTTTGTGATGCAAAGATAGATCAAGTCAGTTACATCATAGTGGTCCTAATGATTTTTGAGGCAATTTCTGGACTCTCAGTTAATTGGAGGACAAGAAACATGTTTCAAGTTAAGAAAATGTCTAACTTACAATGTGGGATGAATATCTTGAACTGCAAATTGGGATGTTCCCTACGAAATATTTGGGGACATGCCATTGGGAAGAAACTTGCCAGCTGGGAAGCACATCATCTTTCTCTAGGAGGAAAAATCATTCTCAGTGACTCTATCCTTGACTCGCTGCGAACATATGTGATGGCCCTTTTTCCATTACCCTCTAAGGTGAAATAGAGACTTGACAAGTTAAAGGGGAATTTTCTTTGGCTATGTAATAAGGAAGGCAAGGGCATACACTTGGTCCAAGTAGAAAACAACTAAGTAGACATTGAGGTTAATTAGGTATCAAGAATCTGGGACTACAGAACAAATGTTTGCTATCAAAATGGCTTTGGAGGTTTGTTAAAGATGAACAAGCATCATGTAAGGATGTGGTTATCATCAAATATGGGGAGAGTGAAAACTCGTATACTAATGTAGTGACTACAACTTATGGGATCTCAGTTTGTAGATCATTTAGAGACCTCTAGCTTAAACTGTCTGTTTTTTTTGCTATAAAGTGGGAGAGGGCACCAAAATTTCATTTTGGAAAGACAAGTGGGTTGGCCAAGAGTCTGTGATGGATGTGATGGATATGATGGATGGCTTTCCTGATCTATTCTCATTCTCTGAATTGTACAACAACAGTTGCAAACACATGGTCCCCTCAAGGATGAAACCTCACTTTAAGAAGATTCCTGAATGACTGGAAGGTGAATAGAGTTGCTGAGCTACTTGAAAGGCTATAAGCTAGTCGAAAGGCTCAAATGCTGATCCAAGCACAATTTGGTGGAAACATGATAGTGATGGGAGATTTTTATATGGGAAGACTATTCACAAAAGGAGTGTAGGAACAAGTAGAGGGCATTCGTGGACCTTGGAAACATGTCTAGAAGTACAAAATTCTCTCCAAGATGAGATGTTTCACATGGTTGATAGCCAGAAGAGCATGCCTTACACAAGAAAAGCTAAAAAGAAAGGGTTTCAGATTATTTCCTGATGTTACTTTTTAAAATAAAATGAGGAGACAAAAAATGACATGTTTTTGCATTGTAAGGTCTTTTCCTAGGTCTAGTATATGTTCCTAGGACTATCCCAAGTAAATTGGGTGATGCCAGAAGATACAACTAACCTTCTTAGTTGCTGGATTAGCAGAGTGGGGGAGTAAGAGTCAGAAATAATGGTGGAAGATGATTCCATCTTACATATGGTGGATAATTTGGAGAGACAAACAACAAATGTTTTGAGAATATTTCCAACCCAACACCAAAAATCAAAGAAAATTGTATCAACACTTTGTTTAATTGGTGTAAAGAAGATGCTATAGAAAAAGCTTAACAGTTACTAAACTTCGTAGGTTATCTGTAATTATGGTTACTTTGTTCCTGTAACTTTTTGGTGGTCGCTAGCTTACCCTTAATGCTGAAGAATATAATTTACCTTTCTACAAAAATTAATAATATACATACAAAGAAAATATAGGTTTGTTTCAACAAACTTGGCAGCAACTCGAACACATGTTGTATGAATGTCAAAAACTTGTCATGTTCCAGGCTCATCAGGTTGCAATCATAAACATTCATGCAACCCTCGTGCAAGAGGATCTCAAGAGTCACAAATGAGTATTGTTCATGTTCATGACTGCCAAAATCCTTTTTGCACCAATCCAATCCATGCCTCCAGGATATGGTCTAATGCCCCTGACGTAGTCAATCATATCAACATTCCATACAAACTCATTAAGTAACTGTTTTAAGCTTTTGCCACCGAATGTTGTTGCCTCCTCGTTGATACTATCATACCTTTTTTTGAAGTTGGTTAGAAGTTGAGATCCATGATTTTATCCGTGAAATCATAGTGCTTAGGGTACTCAAATGGATCTCCCGCATGTGGCTAAGAATTTCATCAATATACTAAAATAACAATTAATATTAAAGAGTAAAGAAGAGTAATGATTGAAAAGATAAAACAAACAAACATTATAAATTGAAGGTTAGTATAGAAAAATTACCAATCTTCCCACCAAATTTTCATGCTTGTCATGACCCCTAGAATCATTTCCACTAAAATAATGCATGTCGTATTATGCAGGCAGTTCCTTTACTTTCATCCGTTCCAACATTTTGGCCTTTTTAGCTATAAACACCATCTTATAAATATTCACTGGCTTGAGCTCCAACAACTTCTCTTCTACGACCATTGGCAATTCTCCAAATATTTTCTTTTTTAAATTTTGTATTGCCTTGATAAAATATTTTTTTATCCTCCTGGCATGTGGAGTATATGGATTCCGAACATTGTTTGATGGAATGACCTTGACCCTCCTCTTGTTTTTAAATTCATTCACAGCCTGACTTAATGTTTGAAGATACATGATAGAATTTTCATCATGTTGCTTGCACTTCTCACTTAGAAAGCCAGAGCATCTACTACAAGAGGTAGCCCCAACACTTTGTCCAACAACACTAACACCAGCACAAATACCACCACCAATATCAACATCAACACTAATATTAACAACAGCCCTTATAGCTGCAATCAACCACATCCTTATTAAAAGAAAGTAAGTCATCATCAACTCTTGCTCTTTTGATGGTTGTTGCTCTAGCCAATTCCCTTTAAACTCTATCCACTATAGGATCAAATAAGGTTTCAACCAATCCTAGAGTAATCATAAATGACATTCACAATTCCTTTTCTGTTGGGACAGGCCATGGATGCATAACCTATTTTTTTTTAGAACGATAACTTTTTCTTCTATTTATCCACAAATATTCTTATAGATGACTCATTTTTATAAATAAAATTATAAAAATGAGTCATCTATAAGAATATTTAAGTCAGATGTTGTAATCGATGGGTCATATGTTGCTACATATGGGTGAAATGTTGCAACATATGGGCATATGTAGCAACATTTGTGTCACATGTTGCAACAGATGCATGAGTCATCTATAGCAACATTTGGGCTACATATTGTTACAGATGGGTCACATGTTGCTACAGATGATGCATTTGTTACAATATATGGGGCATCTGCAGCAACAAATGACTCATCTAAAGCAACATATACCTCGTCTGTAACAACATTTGACAATTTCAAATTTGTAATATAACAACTTACTGCATAGAGAGGAGGGTTAAAAAGATCTGGAGGATTTTTGACATTTTTTTGTTGTCAACCATCTTAATATCCTTCGAGATGAAATCTCTTCTTTTGCAGTTACTTAATGCCTCAAAGTAACCATAATTTGAAGCCATTCCTTATTTGAGGCATCAAGTAACTGCAAAAGAAGAGATTTCACGGTCTGTGGTCCTCCATATGGGCAGTGGTAAGGGCTCGTAAATCAAAGTCCCCAGTTCTTGGACTAAGTACAGACCACCACTAACTTCTTGGTCCATGGTCCCTTTCACGGTCCATGAAGATGGCCGTGGTCAGCCCGTCTACAACTTTAAGTTAGGGGTATTTCGGCCTTTTCCTTTTTGTTGGAGTTCTAAACCTCGTCGTTTTAGCCCTAAATTTTGTGGTTTTAGTCAGTTTAAGCCTAGAAACATAACTAGAACTTACCTAAGTCAAATCATTAATCAAAACCTAGAAAATTAGAAGCAAGAGAGGAGAAAAAGTCGACCAGCCTTAGTTCAAGAACGCAACAAGGTTCCATCAGTTCTAGACCCGAAATCAAAATATTTGTCCGTGGAATTCGTTACCAGGTATGTGGGATTTCACTAGTGGGTCCCGCTTGCCCATTAGGTCCCTAGTTTTCAGTCGGAATCTTGATTCCCTTCATATCATCTAGACCTAGGGTTTCTTGAATGTTAGAATTGTTGGGTTTTTAGCTATTAGAATGATCTAAATCAGATTAGTATGTGATTACTCAGTTTATTGCATGAATTTCAGAACCCTAGCTATGTAGTTCTTTAGTTCTTGAATTACACATGCTAGGCTAAATATTTCAGTTATTTTAGATATACATGCCTCCGTTTTGAATGTGTCATTATCTGTTATTAATGTGCATTCCCAGTTTGCATATCATTTTGAGCTATCCAGTACATTACATAAATTCAATCATAATATGTTAATCACTTAATCTATTGGGAGTAACATAATACCGAGTTGGACTAGGGTCTAACTTACCCAAATAGTCCCAGAACTACTAGTCACGTAGATTGTAAGTTTCCTCTGTGGGCATCATTATAGTGATCACGACAACATGCCTCTATACCTTTGGCAGGGTATTTTGGGTCCTCTTGATGGGGCATATACATCGAACTCCACATTTAACTTATGTGGTTTTATTATCAGTTATTAGTAGCTCCCACAGTTCAGTCAGGCTCTATTGCATTGACCATTTTAGTACAGTCAGTATTCAGTCTCAGCATGTTATAAATTGGTCATTGCATTCAACTAGCTCAGTCTTCGGTATCTATATCATGTTCAAATTATGCTCTTGCTTTATTGCTTGTTCAATTATATGTTTATTACAACTTTATTCTATCATGCATGTTTAGTACCTTTCAAGTATTGACACATACTCTGCGCTACATCTTCTTGTGATGTAGGTTCATGTCCTCTGTTGTCAGATCACGCATAGATCCGTTCCCGATATCCAGTTCAGCAGCATTAGTGGTGAGTCCTCATTTTTCGAGGACAACATTCATATCATCATTTCAGTATTTCAGTCTTTTAGTTTCAGTTTGCTAGATCTAGTTGGGGCATGTTCCAACATTTCTAGTCAGTTTAGAGATATATTTTCAGACATAGTTAGATTCAGCTTAGTATTTGAGTTTGATATTTCTCTCGTATTAAAATCTCAGTTTTTCATATATTTAGTTTAGTATGTGGGTATTCCCCATCATTTCAGACTTCATCTTTATTTAGCTTCCGCACAGTTTTTATTAATCAGTTTATCCATAGTATGCTTATGATTATGCCAACAGGGTTAGCTTGGGGTCACTCGTGATCCTAGGTCCCTTGCTCGCGTCCAGGG
>NC_064290.1:43718678-43773835 GCF_019186545.1 Solanum stenotomum
GTACCGGCGGCGTGGCAAAAGAGTTACTCGTGAATTGTGTATTTCAGGTGAAACTTTCAACCAATTTGTGTTATTGAATTTTTATAATAAAGATATTATGTTTTTCTTAAGATTTAGTGGGATAGTATGGTGCAAAAGTGGTAAGGATAGATGTTAGTTAATTGGAATATAGTGGTAGGAGATAATTCTGTTTGTCTTCTTCGTGATTGGGACTTGTTGTTCATTGTTAATATTAGTAGTATCATTGTAGTAATTAATGAGGTTCAGGGAAAACATTTGGGGGTCATATTGAGGTGCATTAATGGAGGGTGAAACCCTTTTGTTTCTGAGGGTCGCCACTGGTTTTGTAACCAGTGGTTAAATTCAATTATTATAAATTATTTGTCATATGGTAAATCTAGTTTTAATATATTGAGATAAGTAAAAATAAAATAAAATAAAATTTATTAGATGTATATTATATGATTAGCATTGGATTTGAGATACTTGGAGGGATTGAGGTTTAACACTAGGCTTGAAATTTAACAAATATGATTCTGGGCATATTATAATTTAATAGCATTATTAGCAATTTATATTAATTATAGACTAAATGATGATGGCGTGATAAGAAATAATGGGTCAAAGTCTGTGTTGATTAATTATTAGTATTATATTGTTAGCAATTAGATTGGTATTAGGAATTAAAAGATGGTTCTAATTGGAAAACTGAAAGGCGGCAACGTTGTGCCTTTTCTGGAATTATTAGGATGGGGGGAATCTTTAGGTAATAATTAGGAGCTTGATTAGAGATATGAGTGAGTTTTGGGTCTAGGATAGCCATATCAGAATATGGGTTTTTATGAACTCGCATGCTTACAAATATTTCATAATTGGTAGATTGGGAACGTTCTGAAGCTTTGCGAAAGGGGAAGGAAAAATCTTGAGGATTTGTGGCACGTGTTCGGCATTCAAGGTATGTTAAGACTTTTAGACTTCGTTGGAGGACATTTTCCTAATTTAAGGATAAATTAAATGGAATAGACATTGCGTAAGGGCGAAAGATGGGGGTCTCGTACCAATGATATGACAGGCATTGGTACGAGTACCGGTGTTATAAAGGGAAAGTTTATTACTATGGAATGCAGATTTTAATTCAAGAATGCCAAAGCATATGGGCATTAGCTGATATATTATTGACTGATTATCTTGTGTGAGTGTGTTCTTATTAAAACCTGTATACTTATGATGATTGAGGTGGTTATGTATTATGTTGATATTTGATTGATTGAGATGCATCATCATCCCCTTTATTTGAGATTATATTGTGCACATGCATTGACATGAGATTGAGTATAAGTTGGGCACGTGGAGATCGTCCGTGCTGGGGATGGTGACATGTTAAGATTATATTTTGGGCACGTGGAAATCGTCTGTGCGAAAATTATTTGATTTATGATAGTGCGTTGAGATTGTCCGCACAGACACGTGGAGATCGTCCGTGTCTGTATATGGACCTCGCGAGTCCCCCATGGGTCATGAACTCTCGATGTATTTCCAAGGAGTATCATGTATATACGGTTGAAAGAGTACTTGGCATTCTGAGGCATATCATTTCATGGTGTCACATTGCACTGCATCTCATTACATCATTTATTATTGTTGATTATATGCTTTATTGGTGGTTGTGCATTATGTGAAGTTTGATTATCCTTATTTTGATGAAACTCGACTGATAAGCGTACTATAGACTTGTATAAGTAAAATACTTATTTTTTTTAAACTCCTGTCACTACTTCTTCGTTGTCGGTCTATGAGATATACTGGGTACACGTGGTTTCGTACTCATACTACACTTGTTGTACTCTTTTGTGGTGCAGATCCGATTCCGAGTAAGAGCACATCTCGTGGAGCTTTTTGAGTTCGAGCTTGGAGTATCTTGGAGTTGTGGTGAGCTGCTTGGCTGTTCCGTGGCCCACACCTCCTTCTACCTTTTATTTATTCTGTTATTTTAGTACTCAGACAGAATATCCTTTATGTTTGGATTTGTTTTTTTGTTTCAGACTTGCATCATATTTAGAGGCTCTTGTACTTATGACACCAATTCTTGGGTAGTATTTTAGCTTTCCGCGTTTCATATTTATAAAGAATTTAGTGTTGGAAATTTTACTCGTTATTTGCCTTTTTACCTCATTAGTTAATTATGCTTGGTAAATAGCTGGGTTTGGCTTACCTATTGGTTGGGAACATAGGTGCCATCACGACTTGTGACATTGGATCGTGACACACACCTTTAAATTTTTTAAAAAAAAACGTTGCATAAATTCGCTTGGAAAGAAAAGCTAAATGTAGTAAATGTTAATAATGAGGAAAGAGGTTAATTATTAAAAGAATTTGAACAGAAAATTAAAAAAAATCAAAATTCTGAAAAAATAGATAAATAGTAATGTTGGCCAATGAAGCATGTCACATCAGCGTGTTTATTTTCAACTTTATAGATATATAATATAGATTTGTTCAAGTCGTCTAGAAATTAATGGATTGGAATCAAGATAATTTAAATTGGGTCAATTTCAACTCATTCAAGCATTATTCCTTTGAAAAAAGATCTTCAATTTAGCCTAGTCTAATCTCTTATTCAACCCATTTTAAAACTCTTTATTTGCATTGATGCAACTGTGAATTACTATAATTTTTTTCATCTTGTATTATTCAAATAAAAAATGAGTACATCAATAATGAGTACATCGAACCAGACAACAAAACAGATGCTCTAGCAAGACAATGAGCAACCTGATTCAGGGTCTTGTACGCCATGTTACATCTAGGGGTATCCTTGGGTTGTGACATATGGATTCTCATGTTTACCCATTTTGTCCATATTTGTATGAACTTAAATAGGTTGAAGTCCATATTTACTCATTTAAGAAAATATGAATGATCCATTTAATTTAATATGAAAAAATAAATTTATTTTATTTATATGGACTGAAATTGACACCCCTACATAAATCATGTAACCCCATATGTCACTTGATGTCTGTATAAGAGCTTGTCTTCTTGACTATCCATCATCCCTTAGCCTTATCCAATTATTAGAAGTAAATAATTGGGATATACATCATCCATTAATATAATTGATTTTAAATTATATTAATTGAATAACAGTTGTGTCCCCTCAATGAAATGTAGTGTTCTCAGTTTTCATGGCAATTACATATTTTTTGGATTTTCTAGATAAACACTCCTACCTTTACATCTCTTAATCTTTCTCAAAAGTTGAACAATGTATCTCAGTATATAATTTTTCAAATCTATATAAGTTATTTAGATAAGGATGACAAATTGTGTCAAGTAACTTTAACTTATTCCTAAGAGAATTTATTAACTAGGGTAATCTCTTGAGATCTTGCAAACTATTTCTACTAAATGCCAATCCATTTTCCAATAAAAAATTATCGCATAGGTTAATATTCGCAACCACCAATCAATCAAATAAATAAAAAATAGTATGATACCCTTATTAGCCAAAAATCATGCAAAATACGAAAACCTTACTCTAATTTTCTTAAAAGTATATTAGTAGAACATAAGAAATAGCCAACATATGAATTTGAACATAAGTTAACCTGTCAATGTGTATAATTTCACCTATATAAATCATTGGTTTAAATCACAATTAGTACCTGAGTTTATTCAAAATATTACTTAATATCTCAATTTATGTTATATATTGTTTTCAATTAAATTAATGTTTTCCGAATATATATATATATATAATAAAAGACTAAAATATTGAAGTGGTTGAGGAAGCACAATCAAACGTATATCACGCCCATACTGATATTAATTGATATTACGCAAATTGCTAGAGCCTAGAGGTATTAAAATCATCAAGTGAAAGCTAACAGCTATACTAAAATCTAGCAAGATTTTATGCTTGTTAATTAATCTAAATAAAAGATATGTCAAGTATCATTACATAGATAAAGTTAGCTACTTGAAATATATCATCTTCGTTATTTATATATAATAGTCTCGATAAGATGTATAATTTCAAGTATGTTTCAATTGATGTTAATGTGTATAATTAAAGGAGATAACATATTTTATGTATTTAACTAAACTACCTAATAAACGTTTGAGAATACGTGCAAAATGAATTTCAAAATTTGAATCGAAAGTATTTGAGAAAAATATTTTATTATGTTTTTAGGTGCTCAATTGAAACAAATTGTTGATGTATCTTGTCTTGTTTAAAAGGATCAATCTATGAAAATTTAAAACTCGTGAGATATCACTATTCCGCTGTCACTAATGCAAAAGAGACATCTAGTGGCAACAAATTTTCTTTTATCCATACTATACTATTGTCGCTAAATATAATATAATAATAATTGTATCATTGCTACATAATTGTCGCAAAATCCTTTATTTAGCACTGCTACATATAAATTTAAGAAATTTATAGCCAGCCAATCAGTTTGTGAGAAATCTGACGATCAAATCTTAGACAAAAATAGATGACTAGAGAAAGATATTATTACTTATTATAAGAGATTAAATATAATTAAGTATACTTTGCCGTTTTGGTATGTCAAAGGACATTTTTCAAAAAAAATGTTTTCGTAAGAAAGTTATTTTTTGTATTTGGTTACCAAAAATATTTTCTATTGTAATTATTATAACTTTTTTAATTATCAATTGCTTCAACTAGTAGGCATTTTTATCAATCTTTAATACTCAAAATGTTTATCAAATCATTACTTAATTTGCTAATTTTATTATTAATTTTAATATATTTTTTTGAAAAAATACTTTGCACTTACCAAACAATTTCTACTATATACTAGATATGAGACCCCGTGCAAGCATGAGCCCAATATATGTTACTCTTTCAGTCTCAATTTATGTGATATCGTTGAAATTTGAAAAAAATCCTAAAAATTATAATCTTAAAATATTTGTAGTTGTTAATTATTGTGATTTATAATATTTTTTTACATAATTTTCAAATAATATATATCACTCTCTATATCCCAATCTACGTGGCGCATATAGAATTTCAAGAATCAACCAAATCTATATATATAAAGTTGAATGTAGGCAATCTTATGTGGCACCTCTCTATGGCCAGTATTTTTATTTATTTATTTTTTTCATTAAAAACTTTATTGAATAAGATAAAGAAACAAATATGTTAAATATATTAGTTGTAGTTATGTTGTTTTTAATACCCATAACTGTAGCACATAAATATTAGACATTGAAGAGAAATAAATAGTTGTAGATAACCTATATGAGAGAATGTCAAGAGTTTTCTCTAATATTTAAAATAGAGTAGATAATCACAAATCATTTTAAAAATATGATAAAAGTTATTCACCAATTAATATTGATGTGTTCATTATCGACGGAGTAGTAGGAAAATTCATGGTTTGATTGGCTCCTTTCTCAAATTTTCATTCCTTTTTATGATTGTGTTTCAAACATCTTCTTTGTTTTAATTGTTTTTCTTCCTTTCTTTACTTTTTAACTTCTCAGGAACATCAAACAAGTTTCATTGAACATGCATGCATCAAGGAGAAAAAAATTCTACAACATACCAAATAAATTTTAAAAAAAGTCATGAAGGGAAGAAGGATAACAAGCAATGGAAAAAGAAAAACATAAACAACAAAGCTCCTCGGAAGAAAATTTAGAGATGAAGAGAAGAGATCTCAGAATGGACAATTTTTTGTTGGCTTTAGCATAAAATAATAGTCAAATCATTGACTGTAAGCGTTAGATATATGAAAATTGGAATTTATTTATTTTTCTCATTAAAAACATTATTGAATAAGATAAAGAAACAAATATGTTAAATATATTAGTTGCAGTTATGTTGTTTTTAATACCCATAACTAGGGTTGTTCATGGTTATGGTTATAAAATAAAACCGAATCGCAATCCGATCCAAATCGATTAAAAAAACCGATATTTGGTTTGATTTGATTAGGTGTGGTTTTAAATTTTGAAAAATCGATATTATTTAGTTTGGTTTTGGTTTTACTAAAAATTATCCGCAAAAATAACCAAACCGAACCGAGAAGTTATATATATAAATTTTATAATTATTTATAAATAAAATATAAGTATTTTGATAAATTTTAATTAACTTAAGTCTTTAATTTTACTATTTTCTGAATCCAACACTTAAATTTTAGCCCAACTATTAAAACCTTAAGTCTAAATCCCTCAATATTCATTACTTTAAAGATCACACTTTCTCCGTTCTTTATAAAATTTTCTAATGCAACATTGAATAATTTAAAGCTCAAGCTAAAGAAGATGGTAATTGATTAGTTTTGACTATGAAATATTGGGTTTTTTTAGAAGTAATTTCTCAATATTTTAAGGTGTAATTTTATTGAAAAGTCTACGGATAAGATGTTGAGATCTCTAGAATATTGAACCAACTTTATGCTATTGACAATGAGTTTTTTTTAGTTTCTGAAATTTGGTACATTGGGTGAATCACTTTGTTCGTGTAATAACTTATTTGTGAATTATTCATGTACTAAGTTTTTGTATCTATCGAGATGAGTATGTCCTCAACAAACTTATTATTTTCAAACCAAAAAAACCGAAAAAAATGAACCAAATCGACGGTTATTTTTTTGATTTGGTTTGGTTTGGTTTTAGAAATTTAAAAACCGATTTAAATTGGTTTGATTTTGATTTTAACTAATAACCAATCCAAACCGAACCATGAACACCCCTACCCATAACTGTAGCACATAAATATTAGACATTGAAGAGAAATAAATAGTTGTGGATAACCTATATGAGAGAATGTCAAGAGTTTTCTCTAATATTTAAAATAGAGTAGATAATCACAAATCATTTTTAAAATATGGTAAAAGTTATTCACCAACTAATATTGATGTGTTCATTATCGACGGAGTAGTAGAAAAATTCATGGTTTGATTAGCTCCTTTCTCAATTTTTCATTTTCATTCCTTTTTATGATTGTGTTTCAAACATCTTCTTTGTTTTAATTGTTTTCCTTCCTTTCTTTACTTTTTAACTTCTCAGGAACATCAAACAAGTTTCATTGAACATGCATGCATCAAGGAGAAAAAAATTCTACAACATACCAAATAAATTTTAAAAAAAGTCATGAAGGGAAGAAGGATAACAAGCAATGGAAAAAGAAAAACAAAAACAACAAAGCTCCTCGGAAGAAAATTTAGAGATGAAGAGAAGAGATCTCAGAATGGACAATTTTTCATCAGCTTTAGCATAAAATAATAGTCAAATCATTGACGGTAAGCGTTAGATATATGAAAATTGGAATTAATTTTATACAAGAGTTAATCTAATATCCTATTTAGTATGATATTCTAGATGATCGACTAACTACAAATTGCACCATATTCTTTTTTTAAAAAAATAATCAAATATATTACTACTAACTGAGCATATAATTATGTGTTTAAAGCTTGAGAATAAAAAAAATAAAAATTAATAATCAAAACCAAATAAACGCAAAAATAAAATTATTAGGAATATTTTTAAAGTTGTTAGAATCTAAAATAGGTTAAGAATCTTATGTTTCAAAATCTTTGTACAATTACAAATATATATACATATAAAAAGAAATTTTTAAAACTATTTATATTTAGCCTACAAAATAAAAAAAAAATTAAGTATGAAAATCAATAAAAATGGACCTTAACTTTGTCACTTCTTCTGATGATGATAGAATATGATTTCTTTATGAAAGGAAAAAGAGAGAGTATCTCATGATTCTTCAAGATATTGATATAAGAAGAAAAGTCATATAACAAATGTTCTCTTAAAAAAAATAAAAAATTAAAAGGATGTTGCACTATAATATTTTCTACAAGAAAAATTGTATTGAGAAAAATAAATAAATCATACTGATTGAAAAACTTATAGAAAAACTGATGAGTGATAAGAAGAATTATTTAAAGAAAGAATCAATTTAATTGTTAAATTAGGAAAAGTATAAAGAGAAATATATGCAGTCAATTATCATTATCCTAAATTAGTTCTCACATTATTACTTTCCATTTTTATTCTTCTTCCGTTTTTTTTTTTGAAAAAATTCTTTAATATTTTCGTTTCATTTTTCCTTATGTATTTTTAATTAATGTTTTTTTTTAGTGTGATTTGAAAGGATCCTAAATTAGTGCTAACGTTATTTCTTTCAATTTTTTATTTCTCTAATTTCGTTTTTTTGTAAATTTTATTATTTATTTTTCCGTTTTTTTCCTTATTTACCATCTTTAATTAATGTTTGTTTTATTTTTTTTATTTATCTTTAATTATACTTTATAATCTTAGAAATAATATATANATATATATATATATATATATATATATATATTATTCTTCCGTTCTTTTTTTTTAAAAAAAAATCTTTAATTTTTTTGTTTCATTTCTCATTATGTATCTTTAATTAATGTTTGTTTTATTTTTTTATTGTGATTTGAAAAGATCCTAAATTAGTGCTCACATTATTTCTTTCAATTTTTTATTCTTCTAATTCCTTTTTTGTAAATTTTATTACTTAATTTTTTTCCCTTTTTTTTCTTATGTACCACATTTAATTAATGTTTGTTTTATTTTTTTTTATTTATCTTTAATTATACTTTATATTCTTAGAAATAATGAATATATATTTATACACATATATAGGGGTGTTCACAGGTCGGTTTGGATCAGTTATTGGTCAAAATCAAAACCAAACCAACTTAATCGGTTTTAAAATTATCAAAACCAAACCAAACCAAATATAATATACATTTATCGGTTTGCTGGTTATCGTTTTCGATTTGGTTTGGTTTGGTTATTCGGTTATTAACCATACACAAAATAAAAGAAACAATTCATTCAAAATGTGAAAAAAGTGACAACAATCCATTCAATACAAAAAATAGTTAGAATGACTTAAATTACCAAACTTTTGATCATTGAATTTACTATCAATAAAGCTTTAAAATTCACTATATTGGCCTAGAAGGAAGAGACCATAACATTTTCAGTCCCACAAAGATTGTCACAGACACTCATATACATGAAATCAATAAGATAAATGTTTTCACCTTGGGGATTCTTGGTTTCAATAAGTAATGTATAAAGAAATTTTAATGAAAACATATATAAGATCTTTAAAATTGTTTATAAAAACAATATATTAAGTATGTATATTAATAAATTATATGTATATAATTCATCGGTTCGGTTCGATTATTTCTTCATTTTTTTCGAATAAAACCATAACCAAACCAAATACTACCGGTTTTCAAAAATCTAAAACCAAACCAAACCAAACCCAAATAAAATCGGTTTTATTTTATCGGTTTTTATCCAAACCGTGAACACCCCTACACATACATATATTAATTTTGGTGACATTTTTTTAATTTTAAAGGCTAAAAGACAAAAATATCAAAGGTAACCATATTTAATTTTGTTCATCAACAATCATATTAATTTTCTTACTTCATTACCTTAATCTGATAATTAATGTCATTTATATCATTTCCTTAAATCGCTTCTTTTTAAAATAAAAATCTACTTTTTTTATTTATTTAATATAAGAAATTAGTTATTATAATCTTTGTAACAAATATATTAATATTTATTAATGTAATTCAATTTTATATTTTATAAATAAATTAGATCATCTCTTCTGCTAAGGATCTATACGATTATACTCATATCAAATAATAAAGCTAAAAACAGAAAATGATGACACTCTTCTTAATTCAAATATTTATTTAACTTTATAACAAAAATTAAGTTTTTTCTTTTATTTATTTTTAAAAAAAATAACTGCTCAAAAATTTGTGTTGGAAGGTTATCTATTTTGCATTTTTCCAAATTTTAAATCATTTCATCATTAATGCTATTAATTTTTTCCTTAAATTACTTTTTTTCCTTGTTTGTTCTTTTTACTTTCTTTTCTTTATTTATTTTAAAATATTAGTTATTGGTATTTAGGTTTTTGAGTATTTTTTTGTACTTCTATAAAAAAAAATTGAATTATGCCTAATTTAAAGAAAATAATTAATTAGGTGAATTCTTTTATTGAAATGGAAAACAAGATCTATTTTTTTTTCTCTTCTTAGATTACTTTAGGTTAACAATTTTAGTTTTTTTTTAAAAAAATGAAATTTAAAATTTTAAAATTATTAGAAGTAGAATTTTCAATAACTAATGTATTCACAATTTTCTTATCTGCGTGAAATTGATTAAAATTCGTGAATACTTATATACTGTCTATTTGGTTCTTCGATTAATTTTTAAATAATAGTTAATTACTTCATGTATAATGATATCATGTTTGAATTAAAGTTAATTGGAAATGGACATGATATTGTATTAAAATCTTAATTTGGTAATTTGATTTTTAAAAATGTTATAACATTATAATGTCAATTTTTTTTAAAAAAAATAATTGATCGTTTTCTCTGATGTCAACTTAATGTGAAGCTATTATTTCTTTTCTTAATTATTTTATTTAAGAGAAAACACAAATTTTGGCTCTAATCAAAATAGAATTTGCCTTTTTATTTCTACTTAATTTATAAAAAAAAATCATTTTAAATTACAGTTGTACCGCGCGAAGCGCGGACAAGTTTCCTAGTTTTTATATGTTTTTCAAATATTTCAAGTTGCTAATTATTGTGATTTATAGTGTTCTTTTACATCATCTTTAAATAGTATATGTCATTTCTTTTGTTCCAATTTATGTGATACTGATAAATTTTTTGAGAATCAATAAAAAAAATTAAATATTTTAAATTGTTAATTATCATAATTTTTATAGTATTTGTTAAATATAATTTTCAAATATTTAAAAGTATAAAAATTCAAATGATAAAATACAAAAATTACATAAATATCCTTGACTAGAAGCAAACATTAGCCTTCTCTATATTTCTACACTATGTAGGAAAAATAGCAAAAAAAATTTTTGGTAAAAACTGTAAATTACCATTAACCAACAAAGAACATTACACCATAAGGTCACGTATCATCTTAGCCACCTTCTAGGAAGAGTACTAAGATGCATAGGTTTCCAACTACCCAAAAATAACAAAAAAAAAGTAGGCACTAAGTAACTTGGTTATCAACCTTTGACTGTTGCTAGCTTTCCTAGATTCTTTAAGTAAATCTAATCTCTCTATAACTTCTTTCTTAATTTGTACTAACACTATATTAGTATTCACCGATGATCCTCTAAAACAATTCCAGTTCTTCATTGCTCCCCAAATAGTTGTGATCTCTTCCTTTGGAATGCTTCTGGTTCTTCCTCTTTATGTCTTCCAACACTTTCTTAACTTCACCCTTATGTATGGTTAGTCCTACCCATTGTTGGATGTCACTCTCAATGTCTTTATCCAAGTGCATTTTGTGAAGATGTGTAACTGAGTCTATATAAATTGACTTGCACAAAGACAACATGTAGTATCTTCTACTGAAATAGTGAGATTCTTTAATCTTTCTTTTGTAAGCAGTCTCCCTTGAACAGCCAATCATACAATAAATCGATGTTTTAATTGTGAAAGTGCAGTCCATATGAGTTCTGCAATATTTAGTTTGCTTTGCTGCCCAACATAGCATTATAGCTCCTTGAAATAGCAATTTTAGTCCATATGAAATAGCTAAATTAGTCCATGTTATTGCATAATTCTATTTTAGTCCTTGTGTTGACTATACACATTAACCTTCAATTATTTTAAGTGTGCGGTTTTGATCCTTAAGTTGAAACAAGTTAACTATTAAACAAAATGATTATTTGAAAATATATAAAATAAAATAAAGGGTTGGTGATTCTAATTGCTTGAAGAATTATGTATATAAAATTAAAATTATATTTTATATATTTAAAAAAAAATACAATTAGAGTGATTATTTTAATATTATATAAATTGATCGCATTTGCTTCTATGTTTGCTCTGTTTTTGATTCATTAGCAACTTGTGCTTCCTTTTCTCTTTTTTTTTCAATGTTTACTAATCAAGGTCAAATACAATTATATATGAAAGAATTTAGTAGGTGGAGCCATAAGAGTAGAAATCTGCGAGTCACTCCCTATCTCTGCCCATTCCATGGGGCATAGGCCTTAGGAACTAAGAACTTGCGGATATTGAAACTATCCTATTTTTTTTAATGGGAACTGAGTTGACTTGTTAGGGGTAGGGTTGAGCATCCATCATCCCAACCTAAATTAGAGGGGAGCTTCATTTCGAAGGATGAGCTACTAATACTAAAGAAGGCCCCTTTCCATATCGGGAAGATTCTGAAATAGTGTTTTGGAATTTATTGATATCGGAGTACAAATTTTACCTCTAACTGATAGACCTTTTTTTGCGGCATATTGAAAGCCATATAGTCTCTTGCCAATCAATCCTTAAGGCTATCAATGGTGTCCTAACAACTTTCAATCTTTAAAAAAATTAACATTTAATTTTTATTAAATTCAATTTTTTATCTATACATAATTCTTCAAGTATTTAGAATTACTAACCCTTCAATTTATTTTATATCTTTTAAAATAATCATTTTGTTAAATAGTTAACTTTTGTTAACTTCAAGTATCAAAACCACACGCTTTAAAATAATTGAAAGTAAATATACATAGTCAAATAACACATGGAGTAAAACTAAAATTATACAATAATACAAGGATTGAAATCGCTATTTCCCCTACTATATATATATATATATATATATATATATATATATATATAAGGAAAAACATTTTTATTGTAGAATAATTTTCATCATATGAAACACGAATTATGGAGAAGCTAAGAGGGCCCTCTTGGTCATCCTATACTTCTTCTAATTATGTGTTTTGAGGAAAAACATTTTTATTGTAGAATAATTTTCATCACATGAAACATGAATTATGGAGATGCTAAGAAGGCCCTCTTGGTCATCCTATACTTTTTCTAATTATGTTTTTATATGATTGATTGATGATAGCATAAGGATGAGCCAACTTGTTTTTTTATAATAGTAATAATTATAATAATAACAATTATTATTATAATCAATTGTTATAAATTATAATAATAATTATTATTGTTTTATAAAACATACTACTATTATTATTGTTATTATATTGTTTTGTATTTGCCAAACTTGTCTATATAAACTCTAGGATTTTATTATCCATGCACCAAGCAAATATCAATAGCAAAAGCATATGAATTGTACCTCTCTTGAAGACATGAGATCACTTTTTGCTCTCATCCTCCTCATTTCACTTGCCTTGGTAAGTTAAATTCTATACAATGCACAAAAATATTTAAACAATTAGTTTCTATTATTGTAGGTAACTCTATTTAATGTTGGTTATCAAAGAAATTCTATCACTATTAGAAATAGAGACTTTTTTCATCACAAATCAATGAGAATTTTGTTTTTGTGTTATAAAATATGATTTTGTTCATCTATTTTCCATCAAAACACATGGTGAGAAACAAATTCACATCGAAAGTGTTGGAAACTTTCTAATTTTTGCATGTGAAAACATTATTTCCTTATTATTATTATTATTATTATTATTATTATCATTATTATTATTATTTTCTCACTGATTCAATCGAAATATAAGTGGAAATGATCATCGAATATTTTTCATTGAAAAATTTTAATAGAAAAATAGTGATTTTTTAGCAACGTACCTAATACAATAATATATCCAGCAAAATCCAACAATTGGTGGGGTCTAGAGAAGATAGTATGTATGCAGATCTTATCTTTACTTTGAGAGATTAAGATGTTTTTTCGGTACTCCGTTGACTCAAGAAAATAACAGAAGTAAACAAATAAAAACAAAATTACCCAATATCTAAAAAAAAATAGTATATTAATGATGCATAAAACATAAACTCCTCTATTCAATATCATGAGAAAAGGGCTTGATATACCCTTAAATTTTGTCATTTAGAGCTAATATACCACTCGTTATGAAAATGGTTCATATATACACCCTACTATTATACAAATGTCTCACATATATCATTTTTCTCTAACGGAAGTGAAAAAATTAATTTTAATTATTTTTTAAAAAATATAATCCTATATGGGTATATTTAATCCTCCTCACACATATTCTTTTTGACTTTTTTTTGGTTCTAATGACTAATTTAAATTTATTACTTTGATGGTCAAATTTATTTATGTTCACTAATTTTCTTGTAAAATTTATTATAGATGACCCAATTTTTTTTCAAGGGAAAAATGACAAATATACCCCCGAACTATTGTAAATGGTATGCAAGTACCCTCCGTCACTCTTTTAGGACATTGGTGCCCCCGTCGTTCAAAAACAGACATACACGTGTCATAATCTTATCCACCGACCCGACATTTATTAAATATCGGATCAACGGATAAGATTGTACCACGTGTCCCTATTTAGTCTTCCGTTAGAGTGAAGGGCATATATGCTCTAGTTTTTGGATGGCAGGGGCACCAATGTCCCAAAAGTATGACGGAGGGTATCTGCATACCATTTACAATAGTTCGGGGGTATATTTGTCTTTTTTCCCTTTTTCAAATACATAAACTAAAGCAACAATATAGTCGAAAAAAATAGTTTTAAATTATAATATAGCCAAAAAAAAATTAGTTTTTTTTCTTTACACTAAGGAATGAAAGAAAAAAAATAAAATAAGAATAAGAAACTCAAATAATGATAATCAAAGAAGTCAAAAAATGATTTATGTATGAAAAAATTAAAATATACCTTGAACTTTGCTAGAAAGATCATATATATCCCTACACGAATTTTTTAAAAATTAAAAGTCAAAAATATAAATTTAAAACTAATTTTTTCAAAAATATAAATATTCTACCCAAAAAGATTCTATGTATATCCGTACCAAATGTTTATGCATATTTGTATACTACATACAATACTGTGTGCTTGCATAGGTTTAATATATATACAAAAGAAAACAAAACAAATAAATTAAAATGAAGTTAAAATAGAATAGCAAATTGGTCAAATAACCAACTGACCTTCTATGTATTAGTAATAAAAATTAATGAACATGTAACCATGTAACATAGAATTCAACAAACATTTTATTGTCTGTCATTTTTGTGCAGTATGCTAGCAGCACAGATGCAAGAAGAGACCCTGGAGAATATTGGAATACTGTGATGAAAAATGTGCCCATGCCTATAGCAATCAAGCATCTTATGCCTCGGTATGACGTTCCTTTCGAGCCAAGGCCAACTATAACGGCTTATTATCATGATGATGCTAGTCTCAAACAAGAAAAGTCTTTTGAACCAAGACCAACTGCAACTTCTTATTGTGATAATGAAGTCAATCTTAAAGGAGAAAAGTCTTTTGAACCAAGGCCGAGTGCAACTGCTTACCATCATGATGATGTTGGTCTCAAACAAGAAAAATCATTATTTACTAAAGATTTTGAACCAAGGCAAACTACAACTTCTTGCCGTGATGATGAAGTAGGTCTTAAAGGAGAAAAGTCTTTTGAACCAAGGCCAAATATTAGCATGTACAATGATTGATATGGCAAAGTCATTGTGTGTCATTTAATTTTCTTGTTAACTCCCTCCCTGTGAACGCCCTTTCGTTGTTATGTGGTTTATGGAATAAGGATGGATAAACATTTGTACTGTAGTATTTCTTGAGTTTAATGTAATGGTTGTTTCATTGTGTGCAAATTGTCTCTATTCTTAGAGTGCTTAGTATTGGATCACCTCTACTTGAAGGAATTACCTTATCACAATTTCTTTTCACTTATTTTTTTATTGTAACCTCATACCTATATAATTGTGTAAAATATGGGAATATAAAGTAAGAATAGAAAATAAACTTTCTTTAAAAGTTGGTGTGTACTTGTATGTGTAATTTGAAATGGTATTAGCTAGAAGCCCCTGACATCTACCTCTTCCACCTCTGTATTTCTTCTTCAATCTCAAACCATCACTATTTTCCTTACTCTCCGCCCTCTCTAAATCATGCTCAACATAGCCACTCTAGGTGGTGAAATCTCTAGAAAAGAGCTTCATTTTGATGCCAAGTTATGGCTTAGCTACCTTTGTTCATATGAGTTATTGTTGCTTATGTTTTGACCTTAACAATCAAGACTTAATATTTCAGATGTTGTACTGTATGACTTCTTGGGCCCACAGTTTAGTTAGCTAGTATGTTTTCGTAGATAACTTGATCGAATACAGTCTCAAATGTCAATTGCGCCCCCTCTAGTTTGGGGTGTAACAGAAAACAAACAAGGCTTTAGCTTTGTTTCATCGCAACTTCAGATTGTTATCTTTTGATTTATAATAATCCTTTATGTTATTATTAATTTGTTATGAATAGTTGTTTTATATTATTATGTTCATATATAATGTAGTTCATTTTTTCTTTATTTTATTATTTAATGACTTTCGATATCAATGACAAAATTTTGTTCATACATTTAATTTCTCCTTAATTTACATTATTATTAGTTTTTTACAAATGTACCTACAATAATTTATTCTTTATATATAATTAATGTCAGGCTTTGCATTTTATTTATTCTTATTAAAATTTTTAATTAAATAATGGGAAAAGGGCTTGATATACCCATCAATTTTGTTATTTAGAGTTGATATGTCTCTCGTTATGAAAGTGGCTCATATATACTCCTTTTATTATACAAATGGCTCACATATACCCAATTTTTGATAACTAACTTTTCCATTAATCAACAATGTAAGACATTACAAGACCATAGCAATACTAACTCATATTGTTATCTCAAGAGATTAAACTCAGATGAAGCAGCTAAAGAATCCAAACTATAAACTAGAACGTGAGATGTAGTTTTGCTTTGATCCTTAACGTAACTCTCACATTACAAATGTAGGCTATCTCCTTTGCAAGTTCATCACTCTGTATCTTTGTGTAACACCCTGACTTTTCGAAATGTCTAAATTAACTCGTACCTTCGTGAAAAGACAAAGAGGTGAGTAATAAATTAATAATGATATGGTATGTCATATTTTAAGTGTTCAAGGGTTGTATCTCAAGTTTTGAAGTTAGGTAAGTCGCAAAATAAAAGTTGGCGAAAGTTATCGTAAGTTCCTTTTTAAAGATTTCTCTGAAATTTGGGTCAAATGTCTCGGAGGTTTTCTCCCAATATATAAAGATTTATGGGGACCACGACCCATAAAATCGAAGGTCTACGAGTCTAGTTTCCAACGCATCAAACCGTTTGTCCATACGACTTCAGAATAGAGAGATATTCGTGTTTTCGCGAGACTGCGCAAGCAGGCACGTGAGGTGGGTCCCCTAGGTCAGTGGAGCCTTATAAGATAGCATCTTCTTCATTTTTCTTCATGCCAGCTCGTAAGAAACCCACAAAAATCAGAGAATTACTCCTCAAATCATCCTTGTGTGTTCATGATCTCTTCTTGGCTCTTTATCGAAAATTGTCCTACGTCTCGAGCTCGTCGTTTTGGTATAGTTTTCATGGTGAATTGAGCGGTGTAGCTCCGTGGAGGTTGTGGTAGCAGGGTTTTATGCAGGGGTTTGATTTTATTCAAGTGTTCTGGGTGTGTAAAGAAAGGTAGGAACCATCATTTATCAGTTTATAGATACCTTAGGTCATAGTAATTTACGATAGGAATCCGTATTGATTGTCGAATTGTCGTAGTAATTCTTGTCCTTAATTACTGATTGATTTTACTTTTTTTTAGTGTTTCATTGGTGCGGACAGAGATATTTTCAGCATAAATTATAAAGAAAAAGGTATGTTAAGGTTGTTCCTTTCGTTCGGCATGTTTCCTTAAAGCTTGGGAGTGATATAATAGGGCAGTTAATGTTGGTGATCTTGTAGATGTAATTGTGAGTGGTTGGCTGATTGATTGGTTATATACCCTCATTTTAGGGACACATAATCTGTTAAGAACGACTTGGAGACTATTCATATATATTGTTTATAGCTAAATTGCTCGTCTTTAGCCTATTCAGTTGTTTGTTGTCGCCCTTGGGGCTATTGTGGTTAGCTGTTGAGCTATGAACTGCTTATGGGGGCTATGATGTTGTCTAATAGGACTATGTTATTGCCCAAGAGGGCTATGTGTTGCCCACGGGGCTATATTGATGCCAAAGAGTGTTATGTGTTGCCTATGGAGCTATTTTGATGCCAAAGAGGGCTATGTTGATGCAAAAGAGGGCTATGTGCAGCCCACAGAGCTATGATGTTGCCTAAGAGGGCTATGTGCTGCCTACGGGGCTATATCGTTGCCAAAAAGGGCCATGTGACTTCTTACAAAGACAAGGGGCTACCGATAAAGGTATGTAGATTGATTTGGCACCTTCTGGGCTTATGGGGGCCTAGGTAGGTGGTATGTTGTTTGTACCTGCCGAACTTATGGGGGCTTGGTTAGGTTGTTGTTTGATCATTTTTGTGTTTTTAGATTCAGTAGTGGGTTAACATGCTTATCTAAACCTGATTGCTTTTGGTATATTATGATACTTACTCATTTAGTCTATAGTCTTTCATACTTTGTACATTATTTCGTACTGACACCCCATTGCCTGGAGGGCGCTGCATTCATGCATACAAGTCCCTTGTTCTGTCGTCTCATTTCAGCTTTCAACCGTATTTCCACCATGATTTTTCTCCAAATGAGAAGCTTTGGCTAGTCGTTCACTCACTCTCGATGGTCTTACATTTAGTTCGTTCGTTGTAGCATAGCAAATAATGTGTCGATGGAAGGTAGCTACATGTAGCATAAAAGAAAAGAGATTGACATCCGACAGCTCTTTGTGCTTTCCGTCCCGACAGGCAACCCAGTAAACCTCATCAGCAACAGGATTGACTTCTATCCGGTTGGTTATCCACTTTCCTCCGGAGCTACCAGAGTTAGGAGGTTTGTTAGCTTTTGTTGTATATATTTTTATGGGTAGGCTAGGGCCCTGTCCCGCCAATCTTTACTATTCTTAGAGGTTTACAGACTAGTGTGTGTGGTGTATAGCTACGTTATGACCATGCTGACCTAGTTTGTTAGTTTGTTGAAGCTTATGAGGTGTTTGATGTATTGTCTTGACATATACCTGCTTTCAGTTTTGGTATAGAGATCATGGTGGCCTTGACGGTCCAATAAGGACTTATGTGCTAGTTGACTATTTCTTTATATGAACTCTTGGGAGTAGCTGTTTTATTTATAGATCTATTGACAGGGGCTTGCTGTCCGAGGGCTTAGTTTTAAGCCGAGATATACTTGTTTGTTTTCTTGATTGCGTGTGGCTGCCATGCGCTAGTAACAAATGGTTCAGCAGGGTCAGCTCGGGCCTAAGTTTTGGCATTAGGAGCCAGTTGCACCTCTTGAGTCTGGGGCGTGACACTTTGTCTTCAAAAATCCTCTTATTCCTTTCGATCCATATCACGTACACTAATTTTATGGATTTTGGGATACATATTCTTTCCCAAGCAATTAAGGTTTTTTTGATAATGGTGTTAGTACCTGACCGTAGAAAGCTCCCGCTATAAGAGTCAACGAGATTAAACACCTTTGTTGGAATAAGGAAGAGTTGAGACTAATAAGATCAAATGCCAAATAAAATAGTTTGGATTAATTGCAATTTTCTAGCATGAGATAAATATCTAGCAGTCCATGTAAAGATCCTCGCCACAATTTTCTCTACTAAAGGAGTCCATTGAATTATTAAGATCTTCTTTGTAGAGAAAGGGATGACTAGGTATTTGAAGGGTAGTTGTTCAGCAAAAAAATCAGTATGGTGAATGATCTTATCACCTTCAGTGCTTGAGATTCCTCCAAAATAAATAGAGCATTTCCCCATATTTGTTTCCGATCTAGAGGCTTCTGAGAAAGACTGAAAGCATTCCGTCAAAGTTGTAATAGATTTAAGGTTACATCTAGCAGAAACCCCTACTTTAACACATCTAGGATGGTAGGAAAAATGTTTGTTGCCTTTGAGTGTATTAAGTGACCTGCTAAGATATATACTCCATGGTAATAGCAAATAAGAATGGAGGTATAGGGTCTCTCTACCTAAGGCCTTTGGCATCGTTAAAATGAGTAGTAGGTTCTCCATTTATCATCACAGTATAGTTCACAGTCTGGACACATTGTATAATCCATTAGATAAAATTTGTTGGGAAGCACAATTCAATTATATTCTACCTCAAAAAGATTCATTCTATTGAGTCATACACTTTTTGCAAATTTATTTTTACCATACACCTTGAGGAGATATGTTTTCTCTAATAAGCTTTCACTAGCTCAGTTATTAGGATGATATTGTCCATAATTTTTCTATCAGGGATGAATCTTGATTGTGCTTCACTTATCACTCATGATATTACCTCTTGTAGCCTAGCTGTTGGAACCTTTGCTATGATTTTGTAAAGGATTGTGCAACATGCAATTTGGTCTTTACTTTTTCACAAAAGTAGGATTGGCATTCTTAGGAACTAGAGTAATTGTACAATTAATAGTTTTATGCATGATATTTATGGTAAAGAAATTTCTAACAGCCTGTAGGACATCTACTTTAATCATAGACCATGTTTTTTTTTTTGTAGAAGTATGCATTGAACCCATCCACCCCATGGCCTTGTCATCTTCAATGAACATCAGACTAGAGTATATTTTCTCATCAGTTACTGGCTTACACAACTGTATTCCTTGTTGGTAACTTAGAACAGGGCTTCCTCTCATATCGACTCTATTGACGGCAGGTAGGGCATAAGCTGTTGAACTCATTGAGGACTTGTAAAAAGCTAGGATCTCATTCTTAATATTTTTTTGTCCTAATGAGTGAAGTGAGTTCAAGGATTTGTTTCCTATNATCATACTAGAGTATATTTCTCATCAGTTATTGGCTTACACAATTGTACTCCTTGTTGGTAATTTAGAACATGGCTTCCTCTCATATCGACTCTATTGACGGCAGGTAGGGCATAAGCTGTTGAACTTATTGAGGACTTGTAAAAAGATAGGATCTCATTCTTAATATCTTTTTGTCCTAGTGAGTGAAGTGAGTTCAAGGATTTGTTTCCTATGAACTCTCTCCCTTATGGCTGCTGAAAAGAATTGATTATTACTATCCCAAGTTGTATCCATTTAACTCTAGATTTTTGGTCTGAGAGCATCTTCCTCAATATTGGACCACTTCTCTAAGTCTTGTAAGGACTTCTTCTCCAGCAATAACAATTGTCTGAGCAGTGTCTTGTTAGTTGATCTTGTATTTGGATAAGGCCCATTCTTGCTTTAGGGATTTTCATTTCTATCCCCTTGAACTCCTCTTGATTCAAAACTTTTAAAGGTGATTTCAGTGTCTTCAATTTCCTCCATATATTTTCTATTGGATCAGTTGCTAATTGTGTAGCCTAAATATCTTTTACAATAATTCTAAATTTGGGATAATCAACCCAAATATTGAAGAATCTGAAAGGAGTTTTTATAGTCCAGTGAGCTATTTTCATTGTGAAGAGCATGGGACATGATCTGATAGTTGAGGTAGCTTATAGATAGTCTGCACATGTCCCCACTTCATCATGCAATCATGGTTGCCAAAAGCTCTGTCAATCCTACTACATATTCTGGCTGCTCCTATTTATTTGTTTGTCTATGTATACTAATTACCTTTCCATGCATTTGCAACAACTCTGTTTTTGGTAAATAGATTGGTCCACTGTGGAGCAGGTGGATCTTAAATGGATTCAACATTATCTTCAAATCTAGGGCTCTGTAGTACTGTTCTATTGGTTACCGTAGCGTTAACTGTATGCATTGATACTAATGTGTTAATTGTGAGATCTGGTTGTGCTAACACAGAACTGATCAAATCTAGTCTTTTTGAACCTCTACTTTGCCCAAGTGAGGTATCCATATATCCTGAATCCATAGTCCTAGACGTATGATCTGGCATGACTTGTTCAGATGAGGTTTGAGTGTTCCTCTATGTTTGTGCACCTACTGAGCTTCCAAATGAAACAAGTGGTATTTTCTTTAGCTTTCCCCATCATCTTCCATGCCCCTTCACCATGGTTGTAGCTCCATCGGCGTATGTAGGATAGGAATAATTTTTTACCAAAGTAAGTCATTATTAAAACCAATTCACCAAAATAATACATTTTTTTGAAATTTTACAAAACTAGTATAAACGTAGTTCTCGGTAACGTTTTAGGTTACATTTTATTCAAAAAAATTCAATAACAAAAAGACAAAAATCTAACATAGTAAACAGACATAAAACGTTATTATCAGTAACATTTTATAATTCGTTACTCTGAGGCATGTTTTACAGCTAAAACGTAACTCACGATAACGTTTCTATGGAATATATAATTTTCTCTTTTCTTCTCTTTTCATTCATAGATACTAATACTTTTGGAAGAAAAGGAAGAGTGAGAAGGACTTTTCTATAATATTAATTAGTTTCTTTTTTTAATAGTTATTTTGCTTACTTATTATATTTTTTTCCTCAAAATCCACCTCAATGGTGGGGGGTTAGGCAGACCCCTACCTGTTCATTCCATCAGCAAAAGAGAGTTACAAGGAATGGAAGGTAGTCCTTCCTCTATGGGGGTTAATAAGGATGAAAATTTCATCCTTGTACAAAAAGTGTCATATGCATAGACTATAAGTTTGGATGTAGCTTACTTATTACATTAATTTAATTTAATAGTTTCTTTATTGATAGTCTAATAATTAATAATCATAAGAAATCGAATGATCTAATATTTGGAAGGATGATATCTTAGGCTAAAAGAAGATCTCTCATATAATTTATTTACAAATTTTGAAATTGAAATGATACAAGACAAGCTTCAATTTATGCAAAGTCTTCCTCACTTTTTTTTCCTTTTGTTTAAAGCAATATTGTCTATGTAGAAAAGAGAAAGAAAAGAGAAAATCATATATATTTCAAGTGAAGGTATGTACAAAATATATCTATCTATTTAATAGTGGAAAATTGAATAATGAATGAGGCATGTACAAGATTGAATTTCAATTTTCAGCCATTCCAAAGAAACGTTATTGTGAGTCCTTAACAGTAACGAATTATAAAACGTTACTGACAATAACGTTTTATGTTTAGAAAATCATATATATTTCAAGTGAAGGTATTTACAAAATATATCTATCTATTTAATAGTGGAAAATTGAATAATGAATGAAGCATGTACAAGACTGAATTTCAATTTTCAGCCATTCCAGAGAAACGTTACTGTGACTCACGTTTTACCTGTAAAACATGCTTAACAGTAACGAATTATAAAACATTTCTGACAATAACGTTTTATGTTTGTTTACTCTGTCAGATTTTTGTCTTTTTGTTATTGAATTTTTTTAAATAAAATATAACCTAAAATGTTACTGCGAACTACGTTTATATTAGTTTTGTAAAATTTTAAAAAAACGTATTATTTTGGTGAATTGATTTTAATAATGACTTACTTTGATAAAAAATTCCATATGTAGACTAATGTGCGCCGAGAGCCGAGAGCCAAGAGAAAGAGCGATTCTCTTAATTACATCTACTTTTTCCTCTAACAGAAGTAAAAAAATTATTTTAATTTAATGTTTTAATTATTTTCTTGAAAAAAAATAAAATTCATATGGGATATATTTGATCTTCCTTACACATATATTTTTTTTTTGTTTTAAAGACTAATTTAAATTTATTATTTTGATGGTCAAATTTATTTATGTTTCACTAATTTTCTTGCAAAATTTATCATAGATGCACTAATTTTATTTTTTTACAAATACAAAAACTAAATTACAATATAGCCGCAAATAAAAAACAAAAAACTCAAATAATAATAATCAAAAAGTAATTTATGTATACAAAAGATTAAAATATACCTTAAACTTTGCTAGAAGGATCATATATACTCTACATAATTTTTTTAAAAAATATTAAATCAAAAAAGTAAATTTAAAACTAATTTTTTCACTTCCTTTAGATGAAAAATATATGTCCTTATATAATGATAAGAATATATATGAGTCAGATAAAAATATATATGAACCAATTTCGTAACGTACTCATATTTCTTACTCTCCAAGACAGTTGCTAATACTACAGTCTCCCTTTTTCTTCTTTTATTTCTTCCTTTATTCTCACTAGGGCTTTTCTCTTTCATTTTTCAATTTCTCTCCTCCTTCGATCTCTCAGCTTACCCTAAGATGGACAAATCGTCGCTCGATGTGGAGCAGCCACACTCCATGGGAACCACCATCATCGGCGTCACTTACAACGGTGGCGTTGTTCTCGGCGCCGACTCCCGTACCAGCACTGGTAATTCCTTTTTTATTTTCTTCATAAGGGTTTGATTTATATTTTCATATTTTTGTAATGTTACTGTTGAAAAATTGATTAACTGAATAAAGTATCTGGTTGATTGATTTGTTTTTTCAATGTCATAATGTTGTTGTGAATACTGAAAATAGAGCCTTTGATTTACTTTTCAATAGTATAGTCTTGATGAGAAGAGTTTACTTAACAATAAAGTCTTTTTTTTTGTATATGTTTTTATTATGAGAATTTGTGAGAGTAATGCCTTTTTATATAGATTACCTGATAAAGATGAATTTTATTTGTGAAAATTGTATTTTCTTCTGAATTTGTTTAAAAAAATGTAGTAGTAATTTTAGTTTGTGTAATCTAAGAACTGTATTTTTTTGGTGTTTTTTGCTTTTTGGAAATTTAGGAATGTATGTGGCAAATAGGGCTTCAGATAAGATCACTCAGCTCACTGACAATGTGTATGTTTGTCGCTCTGGATCGGTATGCTACTTTTGCTCTCTCTCTCTTTCTTTGGTAGCATATGTATCGTATTTCTTCAAAAAGAGGAACTGTGGAACTGCTATCTGTGCTGTGGCATTATTTGTCCTTTTTTCCCTCTGTTTCTTGTTATTTGGTTCAAGTATTGGCATGTTGAGTACTGTAGATAAAAGCAATTCAAGAAGTTGAATTAAGGATTTATGGGTTTAGTATCTCCCTTCTTTTTCTTCGGTTTGATGTTTTTGGAAGGGGTTATAATGTGGCTGAAATTTGTCAGTAATGAATCCAAAACTAATTTAATTAAATAGCATTTAAGTAGCATGTTATCTGCTCTGTAATGATTGACAAATAGAACATAGAATAACCGAAATTCTAACTATGCAAGGAGATGTTAGAACTGAAATAGAAATGACATGGCTAAAAAATTCTTCGAGTTAAAGCTTGGTAATTTTCAATAGTGAACTTTTTTTGTATTAGCAATGGCGAAACACTTTTCTTGCAATACCAATCCTTAAAAATCTTTCGGGGGCTTGCTCTTCCTCAAAAGAATTAAATCTCTTATGGGCTTGGTTAAATTTACAGGTCAATTGTGTATTGTCATTGTGTGTCCACTTAACGTGGTATGTTGCAAGGATAGATTGTTCTGAATTTTAACAAATAGCAAATGGAAATATTCATTTCTCTCTCTCTCTGTATCTTATCTATTTATGAGTCACTGAACATCTCTTTATTTTTTCTATTAAGGTATAGTAATTTACCTAATGAAGAGAGGGAAAAATGTCCAGTATACAAGCGGTTACCAAAAAGTAGAGAACCTGGAAATAATTGAACATCCTTTTGCTTGCTTATCTTTCTATGATTTTTGGAAATCATGCTCATATTATGAAAGCTAAGTCAGTATTAAAAGCTAGAGTATTTCAGACGTTCAATCAACCAATCAACTGGGCTTTATCCAAAACTACTTGGAGTTTGCTATATGAATATTGCTCCTCTGTTTCCATTCTGGTTTGTCTTACTAGAGAAAAATATACTGAACTTTACAAGACAACGGGACCTACTAACATGGTTTCATTAGCAGCTGATAGCAGAAGTTATAACCTTTTCCGTTGTCTTGCATATTACTATTGCATCCACTCTCTCCTAGGCATGATAAGAAAACTCGGTTTAATAAAAAATTAGATGCCATTTGGCACTTTGTGATGAATTTTTATACCACTGGTACTACTTGGTACATAATTATAGGACAATTATAACATAGTGATGCCAAACATGTCGAAAATAAGATGTCTATTGGATGATTCACAATTTGAAAATGTCATGTATGATGTTGCTGTAGTTTTCTTGTATACATACTTGATATCTGTGGATTCTGCATCCATGGATGAAAATAATTGGTTGAGGCTTGTTAATTGATTGTTCAATAGGGCTGAAAATGGGATTAGAAAATGTATTGGGATTTGTTTATTTAGTTACTGAGTTTGTCCCAAGTGCTTTAGGTTTGCTTTAAAAATGTTAAGCTTTAAGTTGCCTGGGTAAACCATGTTTCTTTTGTGGTCAGACACGTGTTGAAGTACATTTTTCCTTTTTGCTCCTCCCCCTTCTCACATTGAGTGGGGCTACAGTGGTAAAAGAGCACTTGTCTTAGATGTAGTTTATTATCCAATTTAATTAAAAAAACATATGATGCAACCTCTGTATAGATTATTAGACACCTGTGCACACATTTCAATTTGCATGTAAAATTGTTTCTCTTTTTCATTTAGCACAAATTTTTACTTTCTAATATTGTAAGGAATTTGAGTTCCCAATGGGTTTTGATTACATAACTAAACGTGATGTGAGGTTCAAAGCCTATTCTAAGGTAAAAACATTCCACTACCTTTGTGTTGTATCTGCATAAACTGAATTTCTTGGAAGTTAAAGCAGGTTAACATAAATTGAGAAAATGAAATATAGCATAATGGGATCATATAGTGGTAGATTAGATAAAAGAAAAAGATATTAATCCTTCTCTTTTATGACCAAGTAATCCCCAAGGACCAACTGCCGCACGGTTTTAAACTTGGTGGATAATGGGCCCAATATATATTTATCTTTTAGGAGAAGTTCATTGGAAATGTTTTCTAGGAGAAGCTTTCTGTTAGTTTTAGAGGTTTTGTTCTGTCCCTTAGAAACAACGGATCTGGGCAATGCTCGAATTCAGGTTATTGATGATCGTATTCTTACACCTCCGCATATGTACTCTGTAGAGTCTGTCTTGTTCCAAAACATTATCTTCCATTGCTCTGTGGTTAAGATATGGTTGATATAAATCCTACAGCATATCCAATAGTTTTATTAACTTATTAGACAAACAATAGAATGTGTTTTACTTTAAGTTGCTCAGACTCTCCAAAAATGTTGCAACACCTGTGTCGTATTCTCCAAAAATGCACTACTTCTGAAGGATCCGACACATACCTATGACATTTTTTTTTTGAGAAAGTTAACATTATACCTGATGACATTTTTGAAGTCCAAGCAACACATGACTTTTACCTACTTCCTGGTTTAGAAAATGACCTCGGAGCGTTATATGCTTTAAGAAGTTAAAAATGCCTTGATGCTTTGAAGTGAACTTCTGGTTTAGAAAATGACCTTGGAGCGTTATATGCTCTAAGAAGTTAAACATGCCTTGATGCTTTGAAGTGAACTACCAACAGCTGAGTTGTTTCCATCTCATAATCTGATACTTGATCCTCTATAGCATTCTGAGAGTCCTATCTTACATATTATTTTAATGATTGTTTTGTAGGCTGCAGATTCACAAGTTGTTTCAGACTACGTGCGCTACTTTCTACACCAACACACGTAACCCATCAACCCATCTTGTATTTTTATTCAAATGCTTACTTCCTAGATGCAACTATTATGATTTATCTCAGTAACTTGCAAAAGAATCTCCCCTGATAAGAGGCTGTTAACTTCAGCTTCTTCATCGATTTCGTCTGTGTTGGGATTATGGAATTGACTTGTTAACCTATACATACTTTTGAAGTTTGAATGAGCGTGCCAAAATTTACCATCTCTTTTACTTGTTAGTTTTTCTGGAAATTTGATTATGATGAAGTGGCTTGTGCTTGCCACTTATTTAGTCAAATTATTTTCAGGATGCACTTTCTAAGGTTGAAAGTTTTTGTGGATGCAGGATACAGCTTGGCCAGCCAGCGACTGTCAAGGTTGCGGCAAGTCTTGTTAGGCAAATATCCTATAACAATAAGGTTTGCTTCTATAAGTAGTATACTATTCTTATTGTGTTATGTAAAATAATTTTTATCATTTTAAATTCTAAGTTTCCTAGTCTCTTTTTTTGTGTGTCGTTTAAAGATTTATACAAATAGCTTGACAATTGTGGAATCTCTGTTTTTTTTTTCTTCGCTACAATGCAAGTAGTTGTAGCTCATTGTGTAATAGAGAGTTGCTCTCACAATGCAACTGTCTAAAAGAGAATTCACCATTTAAGAATGGTCATCAAAGCTGGAATCAACATTTTCTTGCTTAGGAAGTTATGAAATCTCAGTGTATCTGTTAGGTGCAACTTTTGTGGTGTAATTTGAGGATTGGATCACCCATTTAATTAATCATTCAAATATTAATGAGTGGTCATGTCCTTTGGAATCTGTGAGTGTACTAACTTCAGCAGTGTCTTACTCAATAAATGTGGTAAACCTGTAACCTGTTCAGTGAAAAAAAAGTAAAAAGGAATTTTTCAATGCTGAGCTGATGCCATTAATTTGTTGCTTTTGCACACCATTGGTATTAGGTTTTCATTTTGTTTTTAGTTATGCAGCTTCCCTACATGATGTGGATGAATTAACTGTCCCTTTTTTTTTTGAAGATCAAGTAAGGAATAATTTTATTAATTACAAGATGTGTATCAAAAGACAACCTAGAAAAGATTCTAGTTGTTAGAACTGACGTTATCTCTATTTTGTTCCTGGGTTATTTTTCTCAAGCATTGCAAATTCCTTCATCTTTTTGATGCCATTAATTATATTTTCACTCCATCAAAAACAAAAAAAAGACAACCTAGAAAAGGCACCTATTCCTCTGTACTAATAGGAAGAACCTAATGGGTGGACCCAAAAGAATAATCAATTACATGAGGCTATATGTGATCATGCTCTATTACTTCAAAAGCTCTCCTATTTCTCTCACCTTCCTTTTCTGTTGATGGTATGTTTTCCTCTCCATACTACCACATTTAGAGGAACAATGCTCCCTGCTCTGCATTGTTCTCTTCATCTTCTAAAGCCCAGCTGAATCAAGCAACTGTCACCAATCCCCGGCCATGTTCTGATACAAATTATTTGCATTTCATTGTTAACAAGTATTTAGGGGTCGTTTGGTTGCTGACTAGAGTTATGTAGGTATTAGTAATACATGAATTAGTTATGAGGAAATTTATGTATTATTTTATGCAGGGATTAGTTATGCAAAGTTTAGTTATTCCATCTTCTATTCTGCATAAAATTTTACCTAGATTCCCTCATAACTTATTCATGTATTAGTTATGCATGTTTCTAAACTGCAAACCAAATACCATATTAATTTTATTTTTAGTCCTAACTACCAAACATGGTATTATTTATGCAGGATCTAATACTTGTATAATATTTCTCCTAACCAGCTACCAAACGATCCCTTAGTGTACACAATCATATGGCGAAACAAGTCAGATTTTATCCTTCTGTTCATTCCTAAGTTTTCTTAGTTCCATTTCGAGAGATTTTTCCTCCTGCTAAAGAACACTATTGACAATGGGGTCTGGGAGGGAATGCATATCATTTGAGAAACCTAAATGGATAAACATGTGGCCTAGCCAAAATTTTTTTTTGAAGATCTTTGTGTGATCCTTTTATTCTTCCCCTAGCTGATTATGTAGTTTTAAGCATATTGTATGACAAATCTTTTTCTCCATTTCGGTGGGATTAAGTTGGAAGAATTTGTACATATATTTATCCGTCCTGTATTTAAAGTTGTAGCCTAAACAATGTTTAAAAATAATCTTTTTAACGTTTCATTTTCTACTTATTGCTGAACTTTTCAAGACACAGGAGGTATTTGATAGGAAATAAATCTGGAAGAGAATGTGTATAACTGGCTTTTGTTCCATGGCTTCTGCTCAGCTTCCTCTGTATTATTTTACCTGTATGGCTGTATGTGAGCTAGGTTAAACGTCACCTTTGAGCTCTTTCTAACTGATTTATGATCTCAAAAACTCAGGCTATGCTTCAAACAGGAATGATTGTTGGTGGATGGGACAAATACGAAGGGGGTAAAATATATGGGGTTCCTCTTGGGGGTACACTCTTGGAGCAGCCTTTTGCTATTGGAGGTTTGTTGTCAATCTGTATTGTTGCTTTTCTCATGCATCTACTTCTCAGGAGCACTTTCCTGGTTAACTGTTTAGATATTTTTGGTTCTTAAAAACAACTGGAATAGGTTACTTGGTTGTGGTGCCTGTTTCTTGAATGGCATCAACCCAATGGGGTCTGCTGTGCTATAGAATTTAATGGGATAATATCATGGTTATTTTGATTTTGTACAATTGGTGCATTTGATTAGATTTAATTAAATACAAGAGCCATCATCATGTTAGGTCTGGTGGCTACACTGATTTTAATTTCAACATAAATTAAGAGGGTGGTGATGGAGTAGGCTACTGACCAAACCCTAAGGTATGGTGATAGTGCACTGGATAGGATTAAAGAAGATGATGCCTTGAAAGGCACCTAAGGGTGTTCCCCGTGGGTGAAAACCTTGGAGACTAGGGTTTAAATCCAGCAGAGACTAGAACATCAAGTGATTTCTTTCCATCTACCTAAGTCTTGCTGGTAAAGTTACCCGGTATATTTGCTGGTGGGAGGTAGCTGGTACCCGATGGAATAGTTGAGATGTGTGCAAGCTGGCCTGGACACCACCCTTTAGAAAAAATGGAGAAGATGATGATGCCTTGAAAGGAAAGACAGGACCTGAGGATTTAAAGCTTATTGCATATTTGCAGTGTTAATATTGAAGTATATCATAGCATTGCTTAACATACTCATTTGTAGTTTCTCGGTTTACTGTCCTGTATTGTGCTTTTGCTGTTGATAGAAATTAAATTCTCAGCCTGCCCTACAATGTCCTCCAACTGCTGAGTTCTGCTCTAATGTTTTAATTTCATATTACAGGGTCTGGGTCTAGTTATTTGTATGGTTTCTTTGATCAGGCATGGAGGGAAGGAATGTCTCATGAAGAAGCAGAGGTTTGCTGTATGCGGTCGTTAAAATTTCTCATTTGTATAATATGGGTGACCATTATGAACCGTTTTCTTAAGAAAACTCTTAGTTGTTTCTGTCAAGTAGGCGTCATAGTCTAATTAGATAGGGAATCATTCATATTAAGAATGAAGTCTTTTCTTTCATATTCAATTTCTTCATTCCAGATTTCTCCATTCCTTCCTATATGCCTTTTTAGTACCCATCTAAGTAATGTGCGCAGTACAAAGTTCATGATGCAGAACTCATTTGGTTCATCCTATTCAAGAAGTTTGACCCCCCCTCTAATTTTTTGTTTTCTTTATTTAGTTTGCATTTTCTTTGGAGACTTAGATTCAAATTTAGTGTCTCACAGCCGAGAAAACTTGGGGGATTTTGTTAGTTCTAGTATGCAGCAATTTTTTTTTGAACTTTCTGTTTCCAAAACAAAGCCTTCTATTTCTGATGGGAAGGAAAATGCGTTTTAGAGGTTATGTATGATTAGCAGGATGTATTTTTTGATCCGTGTTGCTTTCTAAGCTTTGTCGTTTCGTGAACTCGAAAGCTATTCAGCAAGACAATATAATTCTTTTGGCTTGTGGTAGATAGGTGCAGAGAGTCATGATTTGTATTTGTCATGCTTATCTAGTCTGTAGATATTTCCAATGATTGAAATTTCCTTTCATATACTTTTGCAGAAACTGGTTGTGACTGCGGTGTCTCTTGCCATTGCACGAGATGGTGCGAGTGGCGGTGTAGTACGCACTGTAACTGTGAGTGATTTTCTGCTTTATGCTCATTCACAAGCAATTATATGTGATTAGGAAAAGTTAATTTGCTAGACCAAAGCCATATGTCGCTATTAAATTGGAAACTACTGAATTCTCTGCACCTTCACATAGTGTTTTGCTCAACTTAATTTAGAGCCTTGACCTTTTTTTCCTTCGAAAAAGTTATGTCATGTATCAACTGTATATCTTGCATCAATTACAATAGAACCCTTCCTGCTTCATTTGACCAGTGGTTTTAACACCGTTCTCTTTTTATAAGTATATAGTGTTTTGTCACTTATCCTGAAATTTTTACTTGGATAAAACAATAGCTTAGCTTTGTGGCAGAATGCCTTGTATACTCAAAGATAGAGAACCTATGAAAAATATGGTTCTATATGGAAGTCATCTATTGTAACAGGAGCCTTATGGGTGCACCAAAAGACAACAAATTAATGACCTGCCTTAATAAGTTGACTTACATTATACATACTACCTGTCCTATTTTAAAAAAACACACCACTTGTGCTTGTTGCCTTTAATAAATGCCTTTTCTAGGCTTAAGCCTTATTTTGAGATATAAGAAGCTAGTGTTTGCACTGTTAGAGCATAATATGATGGCCACTGTATGCTTCTGAAAACATATCCCCTTTATGTCCTGTTATGTGTGTTCCCTGTGCCCTGCTGCTCTCTTGCAAGCTTTGCATGATACTTCAGCTTCAAGAATTCATTTGTATCCAAAAATATCACCCTCTCGAGTACTGTTTTCCTGAGCACTTAGGGCCCTAGGGCAATAGCTCTTCTTTGTATCTTGCATCACAGAAGTCTTGTGTTTGTTTGATGTGTAAAACCAGACGATGGAGAAAATGGAACTGTTGTGTGTATATTAGCCTTTTGTCTCCTGTTCCTATGTTTCCAGATGATTAAGAGTGTCTTTTGCCTATTTTTGACAACCAGATCAACAAAGATGGAGTAAAAAGGAAGTTCTATCCGGGTGATACTCTTCCACTTTGGCATGAAGAGATTGAGTCTGTGAACTCACTGCTGGATATTGTGCCCGCAGCAAGTCCAGACCCAATGGTCAGTTGAGAATTGAAAATTGACTGTCGAACATGTATTTCTATATGGTAGTACTGGCCTCCTGTTGTGGATTATTGGTCTTTTCCCCTCTTTGACCTATATGCCCTTTTAATGCTTGACGATTCCAATTCTGTAATGTCATATTTGCTTCAAAAAATTATTTATCGACTATGTTTCAGAACAGGAAAAGGAAGGGTAATTAAAATGAACTTGTCCTTGTGTTTTTTTGTTTGGGTTAAAAGAACTTTTGGAGAATACCTTCACTTGGCTAGTGTGCTGTTTAGGTATAGATAAATGGTGACATCGCGTCTCTACCATTCTCCACTTGGATACTAGGCTTTTGTTTGCCACCTGGTTTTGAACCTTATGATATGCCCGCGCAAGAAGTGGGGCTCAACTCAGCTGGTAAATCATTGTGCTACAACCATCCTTCTATGCCTACCACTGAAATCACAAAATAGAAAAGTGCATGGTATTGTTACACATGTTGATTTTTGAGCAAAAATGGTTTGGTGAAAGATGATGGTATATGTCGAGCAACCGTTGCCCACTACTTTAGACCCTTTTTTTTTTTGAGGGGCTGTGTTATGCAATTTGGCCCTCTAATCTCAGATGGGGTCTTCTCTTTTGCTGCCAAACAAGAATACAATTATTGACTTGTACACATTGACTAACTTTACAAATCCCACTTTTGGACTACTTTGGATGTCTTTCTTTGGTTGGCCAAAATGTCGTAGACAAGGAGTGACAATTGGGCGGGTTGAGTTAAATTTGGACTGGTCAAAATGGTTTCAGATCCAACCCAACCCAAATTTGTTTGGGCCAAAATGGGTTAGTAATGGGTCATAACTCAACCTGTTCAATTTTTCCTGAGTTTTAATAGCTTTATTTGTTATTTTATAAGCTTTTAGTACCTAATTAAAAAAAATCTTTATTTTTGCCACCCCTAATTGAAATTAGGAAAAAACAAGGATAAATTAGCTAACTAGTCAAAATTCCTAACATAATTATTAAAAATATGTACACTTCAAAATAATTATCAAAAATGTCAAAATGTCAATATTTAACAAATGAAGTATATCCTAATATAATTCATCTACCTTCCTTTTATTTCTCAAATTGGCCCCACTTTTTAACTCAAATACGGGTGAATGAAAAAACTAAAGGAAAAACTATAGGATATGGCAAACATCAATATACATTTAAGAAAAAATAGCTATATTTTGTTTTTTCTCATGTTATATGGTTATACTTCCACAATAAATAGCAAAGTTGCTTATAGACAAATAAACAGTTTTATTTTATTGTATTTAATATAAATAAATATTAAATAGGAAAGTTATTATTACATGCCTAATTAATTATGTCATGCATGTTTTACGTGATCTTTTCCCATGTTTATCATCAATATTTTCTTTTTCACCAATTATCTTTGTATCACATATTTTCTGATTTTCTTCCCAAATTCATTCCAATTCAAGATCTTTTTGCATCATTCTAAGAGCGATTTTTGTGATTTGTATCCGTCAAGTATCTTTTAATTACATTTTATCTCATTCTTATGAATATTATATTTCTATGCATCTATATTTTCATCTATTTTCATAGGGTTTTAATTGAAGAATTTGTTTTTCCATTATAATGGCTGAAATTTGAATTTCGAAGGGTTACGAGAGGTACACATTGATTTGATAAATTGTTGGATGAACTACCTTCTTTTAATTTGTGTATAACTCAGCAACAAGCCAAAATTTCAGGCTCTATTGCTGCAATAATAGAGAACGAAAGAAGAACAAAGAAGGTTAATGACCCGATACTTTTGAATTTACTTGAAGAATTCGAACATGCAAAATCAATAAAGATGAAAGAAGGATCAAAACCTTTAAAAGTGAAAACTAATCTTGAAAAAAGAAGAGAAGTCGACAATCTTGATTCAAGTGGGAATGAAAAAAGAGTAATCCAACAGGAACATAAGGCAAATGAGATTAAGATTTGTTTGCTTTATTTTTTAGTTTAATATCATATATATACTTGTATATCTTGGTACTTGTATTGTGTGACATTGTCATTGTGAATTTTCCTCTTGTATTAAATAGTTAAACAAATTGAATTCGTATGTATATAGTTGTAAAAAATGAGTACATGAAGTAAATGAGCAAAATGAGATTGAGGGTTGTGTAATTGTCAATTGCGTATATAGTAGAATATTCATATACATAGATACTTGTAATGTAATATTGACAAAAGTTGAAGTGGTAGTTTGTGAATACAAGTATATATATATATATATATATATATAAGTAGTACACAAGGACTATGAGGGAAAAGAGATTGAGGTTTGTGTGTATCAATTCTGTACATAGTATAATATTTATATACATAAATACTTCTATTGTTATATAAATGCAAGTTGAAATGTTGATTTGTGAATACAATTATATCTGGATACATAAGTACTCTATCCAATTTAAAAGATTAATTAGGGAATACAAGTAAAGTTGGATATATTAATACTGTATTTTTATAATAAAATACCGAGTTAACACCAAATCTCAAGTATTACAGGAAAAAGTTAACCAAAAAGAGATTGACATTTGTTTGTTTTTTCAATTTTTTATATAGCTGATTACTTATAGAGTTTGATATCCACACGTTGTATTAATTTTCATTTTTCTTGCTTTTGAGTTGTCCAATGTATCCATCTTTTGTTTAACAACAATGTATTCATAAGTATACTATATTGGTGTATTCATTTTTATTTAACAATAGTGTATCCATTTTTTTTAAATTGTTGTGATCTTTTGTTAAATTTCTATACTTTACATTGTTTGATATATTAATACATTAAGTTTTAATAAATACTTGTACCTTGGATATATTAAAATTTTTAGTTTTATATGCTAATTGTACAAAATACATTCTTCATTTGTAGGAAATCAAATTCTATGTGTTAGATCGTCCGATTGAAGCCCCGCATATGCAGTTATATGAAAATCATAACATAGTTCATGGTAGGGGTGTACATGTCCGGGTTGGTTCGGGTTTTTCAAATATCAAACCAAACCATTTGTGTAAAAATTTTAAATTTATAAACCAAACCAAACTAATAAAATTTGGATTTTTTCGGATTTTTCAACCTCCGGTTGGTTCGGGTTTTTCAAATACCAAACCAAACCATTGTGTCGAATTTTTAAATTTATAAATCAAACCAAACTAATAAACCTCAGATTTTTTCAGATTTTTGGAGTTTTTCGGTAAAGTTTGCATACAAACATATAATTAACTTGTGCTCCAAATATTTCTTTAGTCCAACCAAAATACAATTATCTAAGGTGTTTCTTAAAAAAATAACACAAAATATGAGATTAGTACTGATGACACAAAAATATTCAATAAAAAATAATAATGAAATCATCATATAAAATAAATATTGCAAAGTCATAATGAAAATGATCATAATTTAAAAGTACTAAATCATGCTAAAATAAGTTTAATAAGTATTTGTTACATTATTAAATATTTAAGGAAAATTAAAATTAGATTATGTATTTTAATTGTCTAAATCAATGTAAAACTAAAGAACAAATATTCAATATTATTGACATTCTTATTGTTGAATTGATTTTCTTTTTGCATTAGTATTAATTTGATTTTGATTTAAGTTTCATTATAATTATCAATATCTATGAACTATAATCTTTATTGGACCATTCCGAATTCTAAGTTTTAAACTTGAAATAATATATTAAAAGATAAAAACTATGAAATAGTATAAGAAATATTTAAAAATTATATCAAAGTAAATATTTTTATGTATAAAATAAAAATTTAAAATTACATATATAATGTCGGGTTGGTTTGGTCTTGGGTTGGGTTTTTTTAGTTAAAACCAAACCAACCCAAATATAGTCGGGTTTTTTTCCAATACCAAATCAAGTCAAACCAAACCACTAGTCGAGTTTTTTTCCGGGTTGACTCGATTTGCGATTTGGTTCGGTTTTCGGTTCGATTTTGTACGCCCCTAGTTCATGGTTTGAAGGAGAAGCTTTTAGCTTTCACATGTGTAGTTTAATAAATCTAAGAATACATGTTTTGGTGTGTATACTCGTATGCATGAGTGTTGTGTTCAAAATAAAATCTTTAGGTGCTTAATGATTTACTAGTTGGAGGATACTTCATCAAATACTTTGTTCATTCGTATAAATTAGACCATATTTCGATTCGGTATTCAAGAGTTTGCCATCATATCTTACAAAAATGATATGAATACAACATTGATAGAGTTCACCTATTTAAAAATGGCGAAATGGTCTAATGGACCTCTATACTTGTCCGAGTTTGTATTATGGACCCTTCTACTTAATCATTTATCAATTGAGCCCTTAAACTCAATAAAACACAATATATCAAATCCCTCTGACCATTGACCAAGCTTATGTGGCATTAAGATAGCTGAGTTGGCGAGAGAGTGTGACTACACACATCTGAGGCAAGTGAACATCATATTTAAACTTAAAATATTAAAATAATAATAATAATAATCATAAAAATAAATTTAAAAAGATCCCTCTTCTTCCCTCAACTCCACCCACTTTTTCGCTGCCATCTCCATCCCTGCCCCCAACTACTTTTTCTTTCTTCTCCACACCTATGGTCATCTTCATCTTTAACGGATATTTGGCATTGGGACCTCCTTGACGTCAAGTTTCAAGCTGTTATCAGTGGAGGGAGAGAGGGCATTGGTTGATTTTATGGCAATGCTCGCTGGAGTCCATTGATTTTGCAGTGGAGTGAGAGAGAGAAAGGGAACACTGATACCTTTTCGCTAGAACGGGAGGCGACGAGGGTGTTTGTTGATAGACGGAGAGCACGGAGAGGAGAGGTTGTCGTTGATGATTCGCAGGGGGGTCACCGGTGGTGTGGCGGCTTAGGGTTGCTGATTTTGTGGTGGTTGGAGAAGGAGGAAAGAAAATAGTGAGGGTTTGCGATGGAGATGGAGATGATGAAGGAGAAAGTACAGGTCTCGCGCGGCGAGAAAAGCGGTGGTGCGGCGACATTCGTCGTGGATTTTGGATGTTACACGGTTGTAATCAGAGTGGAGGCGTGGAGTCCCAATTTTTTCTTAAATAATCAATTTAAATTTATTAATTTACCTTTTATTTAATAATTGTCCAAAAAGAAATTATTATAAAAAATAAAAAATGATGTGGCAAAATTTATCTTACATGGAATGTGACATCAGCGCGATTGAGAGTCACGATGAGTTGAAAGGGTTCAACATGTTGAGTTTAAATGAATTCGGGGGTTCAGATGACAAAGGGATAAGTAGAAGGGTTCACAATACAAACGAGTATAAGTACAAGGGTCCACTAGACCATTTAGCCTTTAAAAATCAAAATACTTAACATTCATTCACAAATACAATAATTTGCTCTCATACAATAACTCGAGTTAAGAAAACAAAAAATTATGAATACATGTATGACTCCTCAATAAGAAATATGAAGACAACAAGAAAATGGAGTATGATGTACCACAATTTCCGTTAAACTAATTAGAATATGATCGGATATGTCTTCATATAAGTAATTATTAGTTGTTAATTTAATAATGGGAAGTTGCTCGTTTTATGGACATAATACAAAGACAATGCGTTGTGTTTACTAACAATTCCTTATTTAGTTCATTAGAATTAAAGTTGTATCAATGTATAAATAGAAAAATAAAAAAACGTATACAAAACTATAGCTACAAAAAGATATAAATTGTAGTTATTTTTGGTAAATAGCATACTTATAGCTATTGTCTATTGAACTTCAATAACCCTATAAATATAGTCATTTTTGTAAGTTGCTCAAAAAGGAAAGACCACATTACCCACTTTCCTCTCTCTAAATTTTTTACCCAAATTCTATCCTTTCTCTTTCATACTCTCAAGTAACTTAAATCTTACTTTTTTAAAATCAAATTCCTCCATTTTTCTAAGAAATCTCAGAAATTATTCAAAAGATTTTCAACCTTTGTTGAAACGAATTTGACTGATTTGCGATTGTTTCCATTAAGGAAGAAATTTTGAAATAATCGATTGGAATTTCGAAATGAATTTGACTGATTTCGTTGAACTTCAAGATTGTCGGTGAAATATAAAAATGATCAGGTATTCATTAACTTTCGATTCTTTAATTTGTTTGGAAGTGATTCGAAAATGGCTATTGAAAAAGTTATTCAAAAATGGATTTGGATCGTATTTTGTATGTTGGATCTTCACCTAAATATCTTCATAAATTACTATCTGAATAATGGATTTAAAGGTTAGACGGTCACTGAGGTATTCAATTTCGGAGTTTCAAGACAATATCTCATTCAAGACACTTTGTTGGGCGGCATTAACAATTCTAGTTATCTCTTCAATGAGTTGAAGTGTTTTTGCATCTTTCTCACATGCAGAAGAACCAAAAAGAGATGAAAGTATCGAATCACGGTCATATTTCAAAATAATCTGTTTGGGATATAAACAGTGAATGATTGAATTGTTTTGATTTTGTTGTATGTTGGATGCTTGGAATACAAAATAATTTGAAATCCTATTTAGTAGATATTCTATAAATTAGACATTGAATATAGTATATTTGTGGAATACGTAACAGATAAGAAATACATTTTTGTCATGAAATACGATTTTTTTTTAATTATAAATTTTGATTGTTACTATGATTGTAAATTTGTACGTTTTGATGGCTGAAATACAAATATTGTTGGAATTTTAAGAAAGAATATATGTTTTTAAAAAATATACAAATCGATGTTGTATCCTTTTTAAATGAACACGAGTTTACATAAGTATATGGATACAAATATGCTTCTTAAATAACTACAAATCTATTTGGTATACCTATTAGAATGAATACAAACTAATAAAGAAATACAAATGTCATTATACAAACTCAAACATGAAAACCATAACGAATACAAATTCACATATCATACATATTAGAATGAATACAATAAATTACGGAATTTTAAGTGATATGTTCCTTTTTTAAAAAATATTCTATCCCATGATTTTCTCCTTTTTGTTATTAAATAAATGTATTCTTTCAAATAGAACAAATCAAAAATACATAAATTAGAAGAATAACAAACTAAAATATTGACATTTTTAATAAATGCTAAAATGTTGATAAGAGGTCCCATTAAATGCTAAAATATTGACATTTTGAATTTTTTTTCAAAAAACAACTGCATAAATGGGCCATAAAATTCAAAATAATTACAAGTTCATAACCCAAACCCAAAGTAATTTCTAAAAGAGAAAATTACGTGGTTAAGCAAACTTATACTACTTAATTACTCATCATAGCTATAGTTGGCTATAATTACCACTCGCGACTAACATTAATTATGTGGGCTGATTTTGTATAATTAACCACGTTTGTATATGTATAATTCGCCAGAATATACAAATACATATGTATAATATACAATTATCTAACCGATATACATATACAATTCACCTCTCTCCCACTCTCTGCCCTCTCTCGCTTGCCTCTCTTCTCTCTCCCAATCTCGCTCGCCTCTCTCCTCCTTCTCCCAATCTCACTTGCCATATATACAAATGCATTTGTATAATATACAATTATCCAAACGATATACATATACAATTCACCTTGCTCCCACTCTCTGCCCTCTCTCGCTCGCCTCTCTCCTCCCTCTCCCAATCTCGCTTTCCATATATATAAATACATATGTATAATATACAATTATCTAACCGATATACATATACAATTCACCTCTCTCCCACTCTTTGCCCTCTCTCGCTCGCCTCTCTCCTCCCTATAACATGTAACTACAAATTGTAATTATCAAACTATAGCTATGGAGAGTAATTAGGCTATTTTTGAGTGATTATATGTGAAAGTTCCTCTTTCTAAAATACCCATTCTCTCATAATAAATATAGCCCTTCCCCCCATTCATTAAGGCTAATAATTTTCATTTAACTGATACTAAATTAATATCATATATTGTATTGATATCATTAAGGCTGATAATTTTCGCTTAACTGATACTATATATATATATATATATATATATATATGTCGTATTGGTATCATTAAGGCTGATAATTTTTGCTTAACTGATACTATATATATATATATATCGTATTGGTATCATTAAAGTTTCTTGTTCAGAAATTACTCATTAATCAATGATACTATAAGAGTATATATGTATATTGTTGTGGTATCATTAAGGTTTCTTGTTAAGAAATTACTCATTAGTTAATGATACTATAAGAATATATATACTTTTATGGTATCATTAACTAATGAGTAATTTCTGAACAAGAAACCTTAATGATACCAATACAGTATATAGTATCAGTTAAACAAAATTAGTTGGGAAGTATATAGTGTAACTATTTAGTGAGGTATGAATATAAAGGCGTATATATTTGTAATTATTTTGTATTTACTTAGTTTTTCCAAAAATAAGTGTCCTATATGGCAGTCCAGTTTATTATCTCCTCCTTTCCCACCCCACCACGTTTTTGGAGAACAGAAGAAATTAGTAGTACTATTATTTTGTAGACAAAATATCAAATACAGATTTAAGGGGATATGTATAGAGGTGGTGGTTAAGAAATCTCAATTCCTATTTGTTGCTGTCNTGAGGCCTAATTTCCAACTATGTGCTTAATCGTAGATTAAAAAAAAGTAAATTTTAGGTTTAACAAACACAAAAATCATATTTGTATGCTATATATATAGTTTGTATAATTGTGCTCCATAGCAAACTTCATGTTTGCTATGGCTATTAATCTGTATATTTTTCGGTAATACATATACATAAAAAATATGTATTTGGATCGATTTGTATATTTCGGTATATAAATGGGTCCTGCATTTATATATTTTGGTCTATTTGTATATTTCGGTATACAAATGGGTCCTGCATTTGTATATTTTGGTCTATTTATATATTTCGGTATACAAATGGGTCCTGCAGTTGTATATTTTGGTATACAAATGGGTCCTGCAGTTGTATATTTCGATCTATTTGTATATTTCGGTATACAAATGGGATGACAAAAAACATGGAATGTTTGCTGCGAATTACAAATAAAAGAAACTATAGCTATATCATTTAATTTGAATTAATAATTTGCTATTTCATACAATTTGCTCTAAAAAAAATCTCCTATAAATGTTATTATAACATTATATCTCTTCCTTTCTCCTTTTTTTTCAAGAATAGATCCTTATTATTTTACACTATTTATTTATAAAATATTTCATGAACTTGTATATACTCCTTCTATCTGTTTTACTTGTCCAATATTGACTTCGCATGTCCACTTAAGAAATAATAAATAGAATGTTAAATTTTATTATATGGCCCTTCGAATATACTAAATTCAATACTTTGGGAAAATATATTAATGAGTACTATAGTTGATAAAAAAGGGAGAATTAGGAACTACGAAGTGACAAAATTATCTCTTGATATTCTAAACTGAACAAGTAAAAGTGAATATCTATTTTTAGTATAGTAAACAAATAAAGTGAACGAAGAAAGTAATAAGTTTTACTCTTTCCGTCCCAAAATGTGTCGTTTTAGTAAAAATAAAATTGTCCCAAAATAATTGTGGTCTTTTAAAATATTATCTTTCATTTTAAAAATAAAAAATATCTTTTTTTAAATACTCATAATTTGAGAAAAAGCCCAAAATAGCCCCTTATCTTTGGGTTAAGACTCAAAGTCATCCTTGAGTTTTCACATGGAATAATAATAGTCCCCCGTGTATGTAATATTGGTGCACTTTTGGTCCTCCCTCAAATTTTGCCTATTTTTTAACATTGATTTTGTCCATAATTTTATGTATAGGATGTTCAGTCGTCTTTTTATATATTTAATAGAAATAATAACTTTTCGGGAGAGAAGATAAGAAGAAGAGCACCTTGTTCTACTTGGTAGAAATATTATTGTAGCTAAACTTAGAACACCTAGACATATGACATTTCAATAAAAAAATTTACTATTGCACGTGAAAATGATGTGATGAATCTCTAAATTTTAGCTACAATAATATTTCTACTAAACAAAACAAGGTTTTTCCTTTTCTCACCTTCTCTTACCTGGAGTTATAATTTCTACTAAATGTATAAAAAGGCGATTGAACATTCCATACATAAATTGTGGATAAAATCAATGTTGAAAAATAGATAAAAATTTGGGGGAGAACTAAAAGTGCACTTATATTGTAAACACGAGGGACTATTACTGCTACATGTGAAAATTCAAGGATAACTTTGAATTTTAACCCAAAATAAGAGATTATTTTACGCTTTTTATCCTCATAATTTTCATGATCAAACATCTCCTCGATTAGACGCAAGAACTTATAATAAGTAGGTAGCAGAAAATCCAAAAAAGATAGGAAGTTGAAAGGACACCACCTCTAAGCTTCGGCTTATCCTCATTTCTTTTACATATTTGATTCCAAATCCTTTATTCTTTCTCACTATAATAAAGTTACTTTTACAGGACTAGATTATTTTAAAAAAAGGTTAGACTTTTGTTTTTGAATTTTGAGGACAAGCCCTATACATTTTAAACCTCTATTGACCTATTCTTTTCAAAGAAAAGATATCATGCACAAAACATACTTTGAAAAAAAAAATTCTTTTTCATTTGAAAATTGGTCATTGCCTATATATTGTTTCAATAAGATTAGGATATTTTCCCCATTTCCACTCATATCACAACAACTAGTTTGATATGGACCTTGTTGTGACTCTTTGCATGTCAACTTCACTTCTTGTCATTGCTTTAATTGGTCAAGGAATACAATTACCTAGAATATTAAGAGTGAGTTTAATTAAGTCCATATTCAAACATATATATAAACCTTGCTAGAGAACATTAAGAAAGATGATTGTAGTTGATATTAAGAAAGACAGTTGTAGTTGATATTTTGATCTCCTCATGAAAGTGGTTTTTACTTATTGCTAAACAGAGTTCACAAATAAATTAAAACATAGAAAGGAGAGTGTATAAACATTAAACTTTGAACTCTTGTTTCAAAGAACTCGGATGATTGAACCGATTACATTTTAAATTCTGAATTCATCTCATGAACCCNNNNCCCCCCCCCCCCCCCTCCCCCCACACCCACAATTTTTTTATGACTATTTTTTTTAAATATAGGAGGGCATTAACTCTTGTGTAAGGACAATATTGTCTCTATCATATATCAATTTAGGGGTGTACAAAATTGAATCGAAAACTGAACCAAACCGCAAACCGAAAAAAAAACCCGACTAGTGGTTTAGTATTAGAAAAAAAAACCCAACTATATTTGGGTTGGTTTGGTTTCAACTAGGGGTGTGCATCGGTCGGTTCGGTTTGGTTTTATGTGTTATTGGTTCGGTTTTTAAATACGTCAAACCGATAACCAAACCAATAACATATTTCTTATCGGTTTTTTGTTAATCAATTTATGACACTTAGCGGTTCGATTTTCGGTTTAACCAATAAGAAAATACTCATATATATTAATATACACGATAAGAAAATTTTCATATAAACCATATGAATTTTCCAGCATTTCGCATGAAAGTAATAGTCATAAAAGTAACAATCATTTTTCTTGCAAGTTTAGGCAATTGCCACATTCAAGTTAGAAGTGTGCTTGCAATTACAGAATGAAACAATAATTAGGGTTTTAAGTAATACTGAGATTAAAGTAATAGGGTTTGTAAAATGTTATATAATTAGGGTTTACTGGTCTAGGGATAAAATAGTAAATTTGGTATAGTCTTATTGGGCTATCGGTTTAACCATTAACAAAAATCATAAAATTGGAAACAAAACCAATAACCCAATAAAAAATTTTGCGAAACCGTTTACAAACCGTTAGCCCAATAACCCAACATCAATAAACCAATAGTGTTTTTTTCGGTTCGATTTATTGGTTAAATCGGTTTTTGCACACCCCTAGTTTCAACTAAAAAAACCAACCCGACATTATATATATAATTTTAAAATTTTATTTTATACGTAAAAATATTTACTTTGATATAATTTTTAAAGATTTCTTATACTTTTTTCATAGTTTTTATCTTTTAATATATTATTTCATGTTTGAAAGTTAGAATTCTTAATGGTCCAATAAATATTATAGTCTATAGATGTTGGTAATTATAATAAGACTTAAATCAAAATCAATTAATACTAATGCAAAAAGAAAATCAATTCAACACTAAGAATGACAATAATATTGAATATTTGTTTTTTAGTTTTACATAGGTTTAGACAATTAAAATACATAATCTAATTTTAATTTCCTTTAATATTTAGTCATGTAACTAATACTTATTAAACTTATTTTAGCATGATTTAGTACTTTTAAATTATGATCATTGTTATTATTACTTATTAATTTGCAATATTTGTTTTACGCGATTTCATTATAATTTTTTTGTTGGATATTTTAGTGTCATTAATCATATCATATTTTGTGTTATTTTCTTAAGAAACACCTTAGATAGTTGTATTTTGGTAGGACTAAAGAAATATTTGAAATACAAGTAAATTATATGTTTGTATGAATACTTTACCGGAAAAACTCGAAAAAACCCGAAAATCCTAAAAACCCGAAAAAATTCAAAAAAACCCGATGTTGAAAAACCCGAGTTTTATTGGATTGATTTGGTTTATAAATTCAAAAATCCAACACAAATAATTTGGTTTGATATTTGAAAAACCCGAATCAACCCACCCATGCACACCCCTATATCAATTACATGTCCAAATCAGGTCAAGGAAACAATAACTTGACCTCTCCAAACCCCATAAATATAGGGTATACCCTACAAAAAAACCAAAGGGTTTGTCTAGATCAGTAGCACATGCATTATTTGATTATGATGAGTGATATCTATTCCTTTGAGCTGTCCTGTGGGATCCAAAACTTGGCAACTATGTGTTTTTGCATTTAATGCTAATTTTGGCTACTTATAACAACTCTTCCATTCTGTTTGTGTGGCCCTTGTTCTTCCTTTCAATCTTGTCTCACCATATAATAAAAAGGAAAAACTTCGTAATTAGACATATTTCATACCTATCATATATATTATTATTATCTATACTTTCAAAATGTTACGTATCTTACCACTAATTAAAAGTTTCATATCATATATTGAGGAATATACACTTAGATACATATATTTTTGCTACAAGATATACTAAAATAAGGAGAGAGGCGAGCAAGATGCGGAGGGAGGCGAGCGAGATTCGTTAGGTATCTCAAAATACATGTGGATCACATGACTAGATACATGTATCTATATGGTATATATCTAGTGTGATTTACATGTATTTGGGATACCAGATACATAGGAGAGTGGCGAGCGAGATGGGAGAGAAACGAGAGAGGCAAGCAAGATTTGTTATGTATCCCATATACATGTGAATACACTTTGATACAATGTATCTAGAACAAATTACACATAATTTTGACTTCATTTATCCGAAGACACATGTATTTGGATATATATGAACGTACTAAAATCTGATAAGATACGAAATATTGCAAACTAGAGTATATTTAAGTAATTAGCTCCTAAACTAGTAAAATTTACGTAAGTTTTCCTATTTATTTTACTCTATACGACAATGGGCATATTTATATACATGAAAAATCCTAAATGAATAGATAAAATATAAATACATAGGAAATGAAATCTTAGTCGAACAAAAAGATGAGTACTAAGTGGGTAAAGATTGTGGTGCACAACCTTATTCCAAACAAAATGAAAGTCAATTTGAGCACCCAAAGAATAGCGGTTACAGATTTCCCTTCTCATAAAAAAAAGATAGAAACCTTCTTTGGACACTAAACTACGAGAAGATGTCGTCTAACTTTAATTGGTTTAATCAATAAAAAAAAAATAGGTCGTAGTCTTTAAATTTCACTACAGACAAAAAAAATATAATTTCATTACACACAATTCTTTCTTCTATCTTTGATTTGACAAAATAATGCAGTAATAAATAAAATGATAGTTTTATTATATCATCCTTAATTATTATTATATGTAGGAAATAAATTGAAAACAATTATAATAATTAACAATAATTAACAATAAAAATAAAATAAATATAAAATAATAAATTAATTTTTAATTTAATAAAATAAATAAATAAAAATGAATATTTTTTTAATATATAATAGAATAAATAAACTGAATAGATATTTAATTTTCATAAAATAATTAACTTGCATGCAAACTAACTAGCATCCTATTATATTTTATAAGAAATAAGTTGGTCTATGTATGTACCACGGTAGGGAAGACTACAATGTGTTGTGAATTTAATATTCCAATTACTACAATGTTTCGATGTTATATAGGCTATAAATGATGAAACCTTTATGTGGTGAAAAATAGGTTTACAACTTACATATATCCAAATTATTGCTTTTATTGTATAGTACTATAATACTATATTATATGACATTGAACATCAATTTAAAGGAAAATAACTTTTCTACCACCATTAATGTATGTTTGGGACCCTGGAAAATTAAGAGGAGAAATGAAATTCTTTATTTGTACTTCTTTAAAGAATTTTATTCTTCATATGATTAATTAAATTAATTATTCCTTCAAGTCTCAAATATTAATTAGTCATCTTGAGAAATCAAATTTATTTCAAAATATTTGATGTAATGAAGTTATTTATCTCTTTTCCTGTTTTAAGAATCCTACCATTGGACTAGTTGGTGAAATTACTTAGATATAAATGGAAAAAATTAAGTAGTTATTAGTACAAAAAATTTACTTAGGAATTACTCAATTAGTGCCAAACCTATACTTATTATGGATCATGTTCCCCTATAATAATTTGAAAGGTAATTAAATATTTTTTCCATTACCCTTTCTTCTTTGCACTTTAATGAGTGGATCTTTTTTATTTATTCCACAAATAAAAGGGATCATGCTTTTTCACAAAGATATTCTTTTAAACCATTTTTTTTGTTTTCACTTTGAAATATTTGATGCATAGAGGAAGATGATAATCTCATATGGGCCGTTGAAATATTATCATGTCGGCCAAAAATATCACCACATGTCTTTTGATAACATATATAATGAAAAGAAATTAGTAGTCTATTTGGATTAGTGGATGGTAAATAGTTGATAAGATTAAAATGTTGAAAAATAATTTAAAGCTTTAAAATTAATTTTATAAACGGAAAAGGTTTAATTTGTTCCTGAACTATGCGAAATAGATCACTTATCCCTTCGTTACATTTTGAGATAAAAAATTTCCCCGTTGTTATCCTAAGAGACCACAAATACCCTCAAAATTTAACACCCAAATTTTTAGTGATGTGGAAAGCCATGTGGGACAAATCCCTTCACGTAAGCGTTGCTAACGAGGATTCACTTCAAAAAGCTAGATCTTTAGCGGCGACAAAAGTCGCCATAAAAACCCATAATATCGCCACCAAAGGTTTTAAATGATTTATAGCATTAAATTTTGATTGTGTTTTTTGTTCTTCATTATTTTTAAAATTTCACAAATTATATCGATCAAAGAGGAGTTTGAAGACAATATATGTTTTATTTTTATGTTATATGTAAATGCATAAAATGTACAATGATGCATTATATGGTAGGAGATTTGAATCGAGAAGTAATTTTGATAATTTTCGTAATAATATTGGTTGTTTTTAATATTGATAGTGCATGTTATTTATTTTTAAAAATTAGGTTGCAAACGAAAATTAATTTTCATATTTTTTTGTTGAAAAAATAGGTTTTACTAGCGAATGATTGTTAGCAGCCTTAATCGCCACTAAAAATCACTCAAACCTTTAGTGACAATATTTTGGGATTTTGTGGCGACTTTTATCGCCGCTAAAGGTATAGTTCTTTTGTAATGAATCCTAGTTGGCAATTCTTAGGTGGAGGGATTAGTCTCATGTGGCTTGCCACATCATTAAAAATTTGTGTAGTTTACTCTTGAGGGTATTTGTGGTCTCTTTGGATAACGGCGAAGTATTTTTATCCCAAAATGTAATGGAGGGTATAAGTAATCTATTTCGCATAGTTCAGAGGTATTTTTGACCCTTTTCGGTTTTGATAAATAAACAATTATATGTTCAGATAAAAGTATTAAAAATGTTAGTAAATAATTTATGTGTTTGATTAAAAAAAGTACTAAATGGTTAATTTCTATATTAAATTAATCTTTTTTCATTTAATTAAAGGAGGACCGATGTATATGAAGTTAGATGTTTTGTTTTGATAAAAATACTTTGAGAATTAAAAAAAAAGAATAAAATAGTAAATTACTCCGAGCACTTTTCAGTTGTGATGGAGTTGCATCAGGGGTCAATTCTTAGGCTTCATTTGTTTGTACTTAATGGAGGTCTGAATGTGAATGGTTCAGACATTAGATCATTAAGTGCATTTGTTTTATTAAGATTTAAGCTTTTAATATGTTTGAATAAGTCTTAATCATTAAGATATAGAACAAAGTCGTAATATCATTAAGACACATTCTTGTGTGTGGATAATATTCACAATTCTTCTATTGCAATCACTAGTCACCACTACTAATTACCTCTGTCACCACCACCACCACCATTGTCAACCATCATTATCGTTGTCTACTACCAATCACCACCGTTGCTAGCTACAACTATCAATTGTTATCACACTTACCTCCTCCATCATTATGATTATATATATTGCTACCACCACCATCACCACAATTAACCATTATCACCACCACCATCGCCACCTCCACTACTACTATTGGTCACTATCACCATTGTGGTCAATCTGTACTATCAACCACCTCCATTATCATAAGTAGCACTGTTGCCAACTATCACAAACACATCACCAACTACCACATTATTAGGATCCAAGACTAACCCCTAGACGTGACATGTTGAATAGAATCACAAAGAATTCTATACGAGCCTGTAACAATGCAGAAAATTTTTGAGCTAAGACTCAAACCATCCTTTGTTATGAGTAAAATTTTACCGAGGAATTTAAAATTTTCTTAGGTGTTAAGGTAACTATATGTAGCACCTTGAGTTCCAAGAAGAACTAAAGAGAGTTCATTCAAGTTATTCGTAAGTTCTTTAAGTTTTGGGTCAACTTCAAACGACCATAACTTTTCTTACATGATGAGTTATGTGTCCCATAAGATATCAAATGAAAGGACTTTGAATTATCTTTCCAACGCCACTGAGTTTGCTAAGTTTCGAGGTTGGACGAGTGAGATATGCCTTTTTGAAGTCAGGCTGTCCAGTTAAGGAAAGTTACCCGAAAATAGTAAGGGGTATTTTAGTCTTTTCCTTACCCAATCAGATTTAATTCATTTTTAGTAAGGTTTTAGGGGTCTAATCTGATTAGGTTCAGTTTTATAATCCTAATATACGCCTAGGGCATTACTTGAGAGTTCAAGAAGAGAAAAGAAGAGAAAAAAAAGGAGAAAAGAGGAGAGAATCAAAACGTTCGTCGAGGTTCTTGAGTTTTGTTGAGGATTTTCACCATGAGTTTAATCCATAAGAGNAAAATAGTAAGGGGTATTTTAGTCTTTTCCTTATCCAATCAGATTTAATTCATTTTTAGTAAGGTTTTAGGGGTATAATCTGATTAGGTTCAGTTTTATAATCCTAATATACGCCTAGGGCATTAGTTGAGAGTTCAAGAAGAGAAAGAAAGGAGAAAAGAGGAGAGAATCACAACGTTCGTCGAGGTTCTTGAGTTTTGTTGAGGATTTTTGCCATGAGTTTAATCCATAAGAGGTATGTAAGTTTCCATAGTGTTGGGTTCGTTCACCCACACACCAATCATGTTATTTTCAGCGTAATTTCATTCTCAAAAGTTGAAGGAATTGAGTTCTTGATAAGTGTTCTTCAAGTTCATTTTAAATCTTGTTTTGTTGGGGTTTTGATGAATTCTTGAGATTAAAGTTAGTGATTTGAGTGTTTTTTTGAATAGATTAGTGTGTACTTAGGTTGGGTAATTGAATCTAAGGAAAACTTGAGAAAAGAAATCGATTAGAAGCGATTTAGGATTAGGAAACAAGCTAAGAGACGAAATTAGTCGAAAGTTGCCTTGGGAGTAGGGGTGTGCACTATTCGAATTAAATCGAATAACCAAACCGAATTTTTATTCTGATTGGTTTTTTGGTTTTTCAAATTGGTTTTGGATTAATAAATTGATTTGTTTATATTTTTGGTTTGGTTTCGGATTTTAAAAAATAAAAACCGAAAAAACCAAATTATCTCTCTCTCTCTTTCTCTCTCTCTCTCTCTCTATATATATATATATATAAAGTGTTTAGGTTTACAATTAAATTAGAGTCAACCACTTTTTGTCCCTTTTTGATTAATTTCTTTTATGATGATTACGTCTATATTTTATGTTTGAACATCTTTAATAGGTATAATTATAAGTATTATCTTTTAAGTTTTACTTATGATTTATATTAGAAAGTATATTTAAGGGATTCAGTATAGTTACTATGGTTATGTTATTAATTATTGACATAACTGAATAACCAAAACGAAAAAAGTCGAACCGAATAAAGGAAAACCAAACCAAACTAAATTTATTTTGGATCGAATTGAGTTACACTTTTACAAAACCAAAAACCGAAAAATCCAAACCGAATAATGCATAACCAAACCGAATGCACACCCCTACTGGGAGGGGCTGGGACGGCGCCCCAACAGTGCGCCACAATCATGCCTATGAAATTAAGGGGTTGGTTCCCCGCGCCAGGAAGGTGCCAGGGTCGCCTGCCCCCACTCATTTTCCGTCGGTTGTCCCGTTTGAGTTCTTTTGAAGTGTATCTTCACCCCTTTTGATTATAACTACTTTAAACTAGTTCTAAACACCAGAAATCATTCATAACATGAATTATAACCTTGAATTCATAATTCAAATTCAGGGTGGAGTTAAGAGTTAAGTCTTGAGAGTTCTTTCGAACATTTTAAGAAAGTCCCTTTGAGTCTTTTTGATGAGTCTTCTACAACTTCTAATAACTTGTTTCAAGACTCGGGCATGAGTATGAGAATGAAGAGAATGTATTCATGAGTCTTCTTTATCATCATGAGATCCATCATATCATGAACCATAACTCATGAATTCATAATTCACATTGAAGAGAGAGTTAAGAGTATAGTTTAGGAAAGCTTTTGAGTTCAATTGTGAATGCTTTGAGATCAACTATCAATTTGAACTAAATTTTGAGAAAGTAAGTATGAGAATGAGAAGAGTTATATACATGAGTTCCATATGGTTATTTAGACCCTAGAGTCGAGTCGTTCATGCCCATAACTTCCGCATGAACTCCATCAGTTGAGTATCTTTGAGAGGAGTAATATCTCCAAGTTCTAAGTTCTTGATCATTGAGGTTTAATCCTTTCGAGATTGTATTCCTAATCATGGTACTACTACATGTTACCCATGAAGTCCTTGAGTTGAGTTGAGTTGTTCTTGCCCATAATTCCACATGAACCTTATGATTTGAGTTATAAATTTAAAAATTCTTTTTAAAGCCAACACTTGAGTTCTTAAACTGAGTTTTGAGAAAGTAAAGATGNTTGAGAAAAGAGTTTTTCTAAAACATGATTAGTATGACAATCGAGTATGACATCAATGTATGGGCAGTATGGTATCTAGATATACCATCAATGTTTATGTAGTATGACTTTTTGAGTCATCAATGATCATATTATAATATGATTTTTGAAATATTTTTGAGAAAGAGCAGAGTTGAGTTCATTTTCTTTAAAATGATATATGAGAACTAAGTATTCCCAAGAGTAAATGTTTTCATATTTAAAAGAGGAGGAAACAGAGATTTTCAAAAGAGTTTTGAGCAGTTTGAGTAATATCTCTTTTTAGAGAAAGATTTTGAGTAATAATCTCAAACCACAGAAAGAGTTATGTTTTTTTAAAACATATGAGCTAGTTACATTTTGGGAGTAGTATTGAGCACCGATATGGGGACAAGTTTGAGTTCAGATAATTCAAAGTCTCCATAAACCGTGTAGCCAGCATAGGTAAAAAAGGATCATACTTTTTAGATGATTCCTTAGTGCTTTTTAGCATAGACTAGTGGATCCACTTAGTAGTAGATTCTAATCCCAACAAGGTAAAGGACGACCCTAACATCGTGAAGTAAAACATTGTATCATCACATAGCTCATAGTGATGCTTATCGGTTAGAGAAACTCCCACAGAGATATTTTGTATTCTTATATACATAGAGTTTATTTTGTATTTCCATATACAAACAAATTTTATATTGTATCCTTGCATACAAACTGAGTTGCTATTGAATTTTTCAATACATTGAGTCATTTTCTATTGTTTTAAAAGCTTTCCATATATTGCATCTATATTGTTGTTTTATATTGAGTTGAGTATTCAGAGTTGAGAATCCAGAGTTGAGTACCCAAAGTCAGGTATCTTATAATTGAGTTGAGCCTTATTTCACTGAGTTGAATATCTTATCTTTGAGTTGAGTATCTTATTCTTGAGTTGAGTTTAGTTGAGTGAGTTGAGAAGAGGTAAGTATGTTTCCTTTTTATCAAGTTCAAACTTATGTTATGCTTTACAATTCCCCTTATATGCTCGTACATTTCATGTACTGAGCCATTTGGCCTACATCATTTCATGATGCAGATACAAGTATTCATGATCATCAACATGCGCTTCATTGATATCACATGCAGTTCAAGTTAGCCATGGTGAGCCTCTGATATACCGTAAGTTTACGGTATTTTTAATATATTTCACTTAAGAGTTGTGTGTGTCTAAGGCCTTTTTGTATTGGTTTTTATGTCTTTTTATCATGTTTTTCAGAAAAGATGTTTAGGCGCGGACGTAAAGAGACAGCTGAAAGAAATGCAGAATAAGGCATCTACGGAGGTGGTCTATAGACCGTAGGTCCATTGACGCTCCGTAGATGGTGACCGTAGATTAGCAGGCAAGGCAAATCAGGGAAATCTGACCAAGTGTGGAACCATGGTGGTCATTGGCAGTCCGTAGATTGATCTACGGGCCATATTGCTGATTTGTAAAATGATACTGTGAGGGTTCCAGTACCTTATGTTTGAAGATTCTAAGTGTGGAGCTACGGAGAGGGATTGACGGACTGTAGATTGATCTACGGTCTGTACTGCAGTTCCGTCGTTTGCTTCAGAGAAGCTGAAAAATTTTCTAAGTCCTCGCTGACAGAAGGAGCTTATGGACCGTAGATCCATTGACGGTCCGTGAGGCAGTCTCGTGGAATGAAGACGCGTGCCTAAACAAACTTTTCTTATTTTGTTTCCCTTTTAATTTAGGACTTGTTTTCTATAAATAGGGCATGCAAACCTCGTTTTTTAGGGTTAGACATTATTACTTTAGTTCTATTTTGTGACTTGGGAGATTATCCTTGCAAACCTAGCAATTATTGATTTCTTAAGTTCGTTTTGAAGATTTTGGTGTTGCAATTCAAGTTAAATTTCTGGGTTTATTATTCTTCTTACCTAAGTTTATAAATCTTTCATCTAAAACAATGAATTGTGGTCATATGGTTATGGGTAACTAAACTCCACAACTAGGGTTGTAGGAACCATGAGCGATTAACAAAGTATGAATAGTAACTAAGCAATTCTTGAATAGTGTTGTTGTATGCATTGATAATTCTTTTGTTTAGAAGTCTTTTTAACGAGTGCATGCGTTAGAACTCACCTTGTTGCTACTTGCCGGACCAATGAGGTATTCAACAAGAAAAGAATTATCAACATAGATTTAGTGTGATACTATCTAATAAGCTAGTGTCGATTGGTGTGAAGTAATAACTAAGACAAACATCGATGTGATGTCTAATATGAGGTAAATGTAAGGGTTAGTAAATTATACACACGTAGCCGGACCAAGGTGCGGGGTGAAATTCTCTAGATGCCGGACCAATGATTTTGAGATACCTAACTTATCACTTTGCATATAGTACACTAGGAAAGGATTGCTATTACTAGGATTACTGCGTTATGAGCTTGTGGGAAACACGTATACCCTAGTTAATTCTCTCAGCTTGATAACAACCGAAATTAACTTTTGTTTACTGATTACTTACTGAATTCTTACAATTTGTTTCAAACCCCCCCCCCCCCCCCCCCCCCCCCCCC
>NC_064290.1:43774952-43822577 GCF_019186545.1 Solanum stenotomum
CATGTGAGCGGAAGTGCGGAAAAGGTAAATGTTGTGAATTACTTGACTAGAACTCCACCACCAGTTGAAAAGTGTTATTATGAAGAGGATGCTTATGCGGTGAATGGTTAGACGGGAGGTTTTCGACCAAATGCCCAAGGATCCAACACGGATAATTGGCGCCAAGGTCAAGGAAACCAAGGTCAGAACTATGGCAATTACAACCAAGAGGGTCAATATGTCGGGAATATGGTACTAGGGAAGCTGGAGGCAATATGACGCGTATTGAAGATATGATGCAGAAGACGATGAGAAGGTTTGATGCAACTGATGAGAATGTGAAGGAAATGAGAAACGACTTGTCTGGTATTGGTCAAAAAGTTGATGCCCATGCAGTGTCAATAAAGCATCTAGATCAGCAGATGACTCAGTTGTCTACTACAGTGAACCCACGTCAACCTGGCACTCCTCCTAGCAACACCATCTAAAATCCAAAGAATGATGGTCATTGTATGGTAGTTACTACTCGAGGGGTAAGCAAACCATTGATCCACCTATGTCGTCAATGGTGGATGTTGAGATTAGAAAGTAAGATGATGTGGTAGAGGTTAGAGAAGAGTCTGAGAATGCGACAGAGAAAGAAGCAGATATATCTCAGAAAGTGGTCCCCATACCTAAACCTCCACCACCTTTTCCACAGAGGTTAGTGAAGAAGGCTGAATATGGTAAATATCGCAAATTTATTACTATGTTGAAGCAACTTTCCATCAACGTTCCTTTGATAGATGCTTTGGAGCAAATGTCTGGGTATGCGAAGTTTATGAAAGATCTGGTGACAAAGAAAATGTCTGTGAGTTTTAAAGATGATGATAGACTGCAGCATTGTAGCGCTATTGATACAAGGTCTCTTGTGCAGAAAAAGAAAGACCCTGGTGCTTTCATGATCCCATATATTATAGTGTTGTTACACTTTGCTAAGGCATTGTGTGATCTTGGTGCAAGCATCAACCTCATGACATTGTCTATTTATAAGAAGTTAGGTCTAGGGGATCCAAAGCCTACTACGATGCAGTTACTTATGGCCGATCGAACCGTGAAAAGGCCCATTGGTGTACTTCATGATGTGCTAGTGAAAGTGGAGTCGTTCATCTTTCCGGTGGATTTTGTGATTCTTGACTGTGAGGTTCATTTTAAGGTTCCCATTATCCTTGGGAAACCATTCCTTGCCATAGGGCGTGCATTGGTTGATATGGAGAAGGGGCAAATAAAGTTCAGACTGAACAATAAAGAAACAACTTTCAATATCTGTAGGTCCATGAAGCAGAGTAATGGCTCCAAACGGTATCTACTATAACTTACAGAGTTGAGAGTGGAACAAAAGTGCAAACTGAAGAGCGACTCGGTGTTGAGGCACTAGCAGCAGTTATGATGAATTTCGATAGTGATGGAATTGAAGAGTACGATGAGTTGGTAGCTGCACTCGATAGGTGCGAATATAAGTCAAAACCAAAGAAGTATGAGTTTGACATGAAGAATCGTGAGTTTCCACCTATGAGACCATCTGTTGTGGAGGCACCAAAATTGGAGCTTAAGGCTCTACCACCGCATTTGAGGTATGTATTCTTGGGTAGAGATAATACCTTGTCGGTCATCATTGCGGTAGATTTAAATGTGAGACAGGTAGAGTGCTTGGTGACTGTGTTAAAGAGGTTCAAGCGAGCTATTGGGTAGACTATTGCGGATATTATTGGGATTCCTCCCGATATTTATTCCCACAAAATCCAATGCATGCTAGATCACAAACCTAGTATTGAGCACCAAAGAAGATTAAATCTGCCTATGCAAGAGGTATTTAAAAAGGAGATCATCATGTGGTTGGATGCTGGAGTTATTTATCCCATTGGAGATAGTAGTTGGGTATGTCCTTTTCAATGTGTGCCCAAGAAAGGTGGGATTACTGTGGTTCCTAATGAGAGAAATAAGCTTGTTTCGATGCGGCCCGTGACTGGATGGAGAGTCTGTATGGACTACCGTAAGCTAATGTTTGGACAGATAAAGATCATTTCCCTATGCCATTCATGGATCAGATGTTGGATAGACTTGCTGGTAAGGGTTGGTATTGTTTTCTTGATTGTTATTTAGGCTACAATAAGATTTCTATAGCTCTGGAGGACCAAGAGAAGACCACATTCACTTTCCCTTATGGGACTTTTGCCTTCAAACGGATGCCCTTTGGGTTGTGCAATGCTCCAACAACTTTCCAAGATTGTATGATGTCGATATTTTCTGATATGGTGGAGGACACTATTGAAGTGTTCATGGATGGTTTCTCTATCGTTGGTGACTCTTTTGACCGATGTCTAGATCATCTGACTGAGGTGCTTAAAAGGTGTGAAGACTACAATCTGGTGCTAAATTGGGAGAAGTGCCATTTTATGGTAAAAGAAGGGTTAGTTCTGGTTCATCGGATTTCTGAGAAGGGTATTGAGGTTGATAGAGCAAAAGTAGAGGTAATTGAAAAGCTTCCACCACTTATCTCTGTAAAAGGTGTACGAAGTTTTCTTAGGCATGCAGGTTTCTATAGGAGGTTCATCAAAGATTTCTCTAAAATTGCACATCCCTTATGCAAACTGCTTGAAAAGGAGTATATGTTTGATTTTGATGATGCTTGTCTGAGAGCATTTGGAGGGCTGAAGGAGAAGTTGGTTGCTGCACCTATCATTATTTCACCGGATTGGGGACAACCGTTTGAGATAATGTGCAATGCCAATGGAGTGGCGCTTGGTGTAGTATTGGGACAGAGGCGAGAGAAAATTCTCCATCCTATTTACTATGCTAGCAAAGCTCTAAATGTGGCCCAGAAGAATTATACTGTGACTGAACAAGAGCTTCTTGCGGTGGTTTTCGCATTCGAAAAATTTTGATCCTACCTGCTTGGTACTAAGGTCATAGTGCATACTGACCATTCTGCATTGAGGTATTTGATGGCAAAAAAGGATGCAAAACCGAGGCTGATCAGATGGGTATTGTTGCTGCAAGAGTTTGATTTTGTGGTAAAAGATAGAAAGGGGACCGAAAATCAAGTTGCCGATCACTTGTCCAGATTAGAAGAAGAGGTTGTGCTTAAGCTTGGTGATAGGGATGAAATTAATGATATTGTTCCAGATGAACAGGTATTGGCTCCTTCTCATGATCTGATTCCTTGGTTCGCAGATTTTGCTAATTATTTGGCAAGCGATTTTGTGACCCCGGACTTGTCTTTTCACCAAAGGAAAAAGTTTATGCATGATGTGAAGAAATTCTTTTGGGATTAGCCTTACTTGTATCATAGTTGTGCTGATGGGATTATTCGTCGCTGTGTGCCTGAGGTTGAGAAGTTGAGTGTACTTGAAGCATGTCATTCATCGACTGTTGGTGGGCATCATAGTGGTATTCGGATTGCACATAAAATTTTGCAGTGTGGGTACTACTGGCCTATCATCCACTAAGATGCTCATGATTTCGCCAAGTCTTGTGATCGTTGCCAAAGAGAAGGAGGGATTTCAAAGAGGCAAGAGCTTCCTATGAATCCTATATTGGTGATAGAATTGTTTGATGTATGGGGCATTGATTTTATGGGTCCATTTTTGAGTTCACATGGGATGAAGTATATTCTTGTTGCGGTTGATTATGTATCGAAGTGGGTGGAAGCAGTTGCGCTCCCCAACAATGAAGGTAAAAGTGTCACCGCATTCTTGAAAAAGAATATCTTATCCAGATTTGATACACCGAGGGCGATTATCAGTGATGGAGGCTCCCACTTTTGTAATAAGTTGTTCAAGGCACTATTTGAGAAGTATGGTCCGCCACAATGTAGCCACTGCTTACCATCCATAGACTAGCGGGCAAGTTGAAGTGTCCAACAGAGAGATTAAATAGATTTTGCCGAAGACTATGAATGCTAATAGAATGGATTGGTCAATAAGGCTTGATGATGCTCTACGGACCTATCACACTGCCTACAAGACCCCCATAGGTATGTCTCCTTACCAACTTGTATATGGGAAGTCTTGTCATTTACCAGTAGAGTTAGAACAAAAGGCTTTATGGGCGATGAAAAAGCTAAATTTGGATTGGGGCGTCGCATCTAATCAAAGAATGAATGACTTGAATATGCTTGATGAATTTCACCTAAAATCTTATGAAAGTTCAGCCTTGTACAAGGAGAAGATGAACAGGTATCATGATCAAAGAATTGAAAAGCGAGAATTTGTTGTGGGTGATCTTGTGCTTCTATTTAACTCTAGGTTGCACTTATTTTCGAGAAAACTCAAATCTAAATGGACCGGGCCATTTTTGCTCACAAAAGTCCTTCCCCATGGATCGGTTGAGCTTGAGAACAGTGAAGGAACAAGGTTCATGGTTAACGGGCAAAAGATCAAGATCTATCTGGGAAACGCAAAAACTGTGCAAGAAGTTGTTGAAGCCTATCATCTTGATGAAGTCTGAGTAACCAAGAGGCCTGCGTCATGCCGCGACGTTAAATCAAGTGCTGCTTGGGAGGCAACCCAAGATGTAAAATCTAGCCAATAATAGGTTTTTGTTTTTCGTTTAGTAATTTTCTTTGTTTAGTTGTTTCTCTGTACTCATTTAGATAGTTGTTTTACTTTTGTTTTAGTATTGGCTAAGACATATTATAGGGTCCGTGTCTAAAAAGTGTCCAGAAAATGTAAAAAAAATGTGCTAATGGTTGCTACATGTGTAGGGGCGAAAAGCAGAATCTGCAGGAAAAAGGCCTGCTGCAGTGGTCAACGGACCCCATTGACGACCCGTGGTTTAGTCCACGGATCGTCAATAGTGTCCGTAGATCCCAGGTAAGTTCTGGTATTTTCCAAGTTAGAATGTCATCTACGGACCATAGATTGATCCATGAACCGTAGACGGGGTCTCGTGGATCCAAACCTTAATTTTGTTTGACCCGACCCGGACCCCCCTATTTAAAATTCCCTAATTTGAAATCATTTCCACTTCCCTCCATTCACTCTTCAACCGTTTCAAACACTTCAACTCCCCTAAATCACTCCATAACTCCCCCATAAAATCATCCTTCCATTCCCCCTATAATTCCCACGATTCATTTCCATTCTGAATACTACTCATTCCATATTCCACAAAAGGGTCTGGTGTTTGGGTTAGTAAAGAAGAAGTGGTTTTTGGTCTTGAAAACATATGTCATCACACAATCACCCCATTCCCGTTGCTGTAAGGTAATATACTTTCTCCTCACTTTGAATTTCGATTCATTGATAGATTATAGAAAGTCAGGGATTGGGTTTTGACCTTGGATAATTGTTAGATGAAATTACATGCTAAAATTGGAAGTTACAATACCCTTGGAACAATAGATAGTGATTGTGTTGCCTTGTTGTATGTGATTATAAGTCTAAATGTAAATTTCGACTTAGGGTTCCAAAGTTTGTCTTAAATACTTGTTAAAATGATTAAACGAAATCCTAAGAATGACAAACTAGCATGATTAAGTGTTGAAATGCATGATTAGACTAGGACCCTTTTGAAAATGATCAAACATGTGAAATTGAAAGTAAAGTATGTCAAAAACCTGGCACAGATCCCATCCACGAAGCCCCATCCATGAACCGTGGATCAATCTACGGACCGTAGATAACGGCCGTGGATGGAAGCACTTAAAGAGTTCACTAAGTGTCAAACCAAGAATGTGGACTACGGTCCATAGATTGATCTACGGACCGTTCTGTACAACCGTGGTTTCCCTCTGCGACCAATATTATTGGTCCTCTGATCCACGGAAGAGATCCACGGACCGTAGATCAGTCTACGGACCGTAGATCTCCATAGCAGATGACTACTGTAGCCACTGTCTGGAAAAAAATTAGTCTTTGTTGGTGTCGTTTTTAGTTCTACAATTATTTCGAGTGTGTTGTTAGTTAGTCTTGGTACTAATAACTCTTCCACAGGTTCGATGGCACCCAAGAAGCTAGTCACCTACATAAAAAAGGGCAAGTCAAAATCTGTTGCCCTTAGCTTCAGGTTAATTGATGAAGATAATGATACGGAGATGGATCCGACATACATTCCTCCCAACACGAGGACCTCNNCAAGAATCTCGACGAACTCTTGATCCTCTCCTCTTTTCTCCTCTTCTCTCTTCTTTTCTCTTCTTGAACCCTCAACTAAATCCCTAGGTGTATTTTAGAATTATAAAACTGAACCTAATTAGATTAGACCCCTAAAATATTACTAAAAATGAATTGAATCTGATTGGGTAAGGAAAAGACCAAAATACCCTTCTCTATTTTTGGCTAACCTTCCTTAACTGGACAACCTATCTTCAAAAGGTCATATCTCACTCATCCAACCTCGAAACATAGCAAAATCCATGGCGTTAGAAAGATAATTCAAAGATCTTCTCTACGGTATCTGGTAGCACACCTAATTCATCCTGAGCTAGGAGTTATGGTTGTTTGAAGTCAACCCAAAACTCATACTTAAGCATAACTTGCAAAATTTCAGATTTTGCTATTTCCAATTTAATTCTTTTTGAAACTCAAGGTGCTACATCTAGTGACCTTAACACTTAAGAAATTTTAAATTCCTTGGTAAAATCTCATTCACTACGAAGAACGGTTTGAGTCTTAGTTCAAAAATTTTCTGGGGTGTTACATTGGTACTAAGGTCATAGTGCATACTGACCATTCTGCATTGAGGTATTTGATGGCGAAGAAGGATGCAAAACCGAGGTTGATCAGATGGGTATTGTTGCTGCAAGAGTTTGATTTTGTGGTAAAAGATAGAAAGGGAACCAAAAATCAAGTTGCCGATCATTTGTCCAGATTAGAAGAAGAGGTTGTGCTTAAGCTTGGTGATAGGGATGAAATTAATGATATTGTTCCAGATGAACAAGTATTGGCTCCTTCTTATGATCTGATTCCTTGGTTCACAGATTTTGCTAATTATTTGGCAAGCGATTTGGTGACCCCGGACTTGTCTTTTCACCAAAGGAAAAAGTTTATGCATGATGTGAAGAAATTATTTTGGGATGAGCCTTACTTATATCATAGTTGTGCTGATGGGATTATTCATCGCTGTGTACCCGAGGTTGAGAAGTTGAGTGTACTTGAAGCATGTCATTCATCGCCTGTTGGTGGGCATCATAGTGGTATTCGGATTGCACATAAGATTTTGCAGTGTGGGTACTACTGGCCTATCATCCACTAAGATGCTCATGATTTCGCCAAGTCTTGTGATCGTTGCCAAAGAGAAGGAAGGATTTCAAAGAGGCAAAAGCTTCCTATGAATCCTATATTGGTGATAGAGTTGTTTGATGTATGGGGCATTGATTTTGTGGGTCCATTTTTGAGTTCACATGGGATGAAGTATATTCTTGTTGCGGTTGATTATGTATCGAAGGGGGTGGAAGCAGTTGCGCTCCGCAACAATGAAGGTAAAAGTGTCACCACATTCTTGAAAAAGAATATCTTCTCCAGATTTGGTACACCGAAGGCGATTATCAGTGATGGAGGCTCCCACTTTTGTAATAAGTTGTTCAAGACACTACTTGAGAAGTATGGTGTCCGCCACAATGTAGCCACTCCTTACCATCCATAGACTAGCGGGCAAGTTGAAGTGTCCAACAAAGAGATTAAATAGATTTTGGCGAAGACTGTGAATGCTAAAAGAACGGATTGGTCAAGAAGGCTTGATGATGCTCTATGGACCTATCACACTACCTACAAGACCCCCATAGGTATGTCTCCTTACCAACTTGTATATGGAAAGTCTTGCCATTTACCGATAGAGTTAGAACAAAAGGCTTTATGGGCGATAAAGAAGCTAAATTTGGATTAGGGCGCCGCATCTAATCAAAGAATGAATGACTTGAATATGCTTGATGAATTTCACCTAAAATCTTATAAAAGTTCAGCCTTGTACAAGGAGAAGATGAAGAGGTATCATGATCAAAGAATTGAATTTGTTGTGGGTGATCTTGTGCTTCTATTCAACTCTAGGTTGCACTTGTTTCCGAGAAAACTCAAATCTAAATGGACCAGACCATTTTTGCTCACAAAAGTGCTTCCCCATGGATCGGTTAAGCTTGAGAATAGTGAAGGAACAAGATTCATGGTTAACGGGCAAAGGATCAAGATCTATCTGGGAAACGCAAAAATTGTGCAAGAAGTTGTTGAAGCCTATCATCTTGATGAATTTTGAGTAATCAAGAGGCATGCGTCGTGCCGCAACGTTAAATCAAGTGCTGCTTGGGAGGCAACCCAAGATGTAAAATCTAGCCAACAATAGGTTTTTGTTTTCCGTTTAGTAATTTTCTTTGTTTAGTTGCTTCTCTGTACTCATTTAGATAGTTGTTTTACTTTTGTTTTAGTATTGGCTAGACATATCATAGGGTCCGTGTCTAAAAAGTGTCCAGAAAATGTAAAAAGAACGTGCTAATGGTTGCTACATGTGCAGGGGCGAAAAGTAGAATCTGCAGGAAAAAGGTCTGGTGCAGTGGTCTACGGACCCCATTGACGACCCGTGGTTCAGTCCACGGATCGTCAATAGTGTCCGTAGATCCCAGGTAAGTTTTGGTATTTTCCAAGTTAGAATGTCATCTACAAACCGTAGATTGATCCACAAACCGTAGACGGGGTCTCGTGGATCCAAACCTTAATATTGTCTGACCCGACCCGGACCCCCTATTTAAAATTCCCTAATTTGAAATCATTTCCACTTCCCTCCATTTACTCTTCAACTGTTTCAAACACTTTAACTCCCCCTAAATCACTCCATAACTCCCCCAAAAAATCATCTTTCCATTCCCCCCATAATTCCCACGATTCATGTCCATTCCGAATACTACTTATTCCATATTACACAAAAGGGTATGGTGTTTGGGTTAGTAAAGAAGAGGTGGTTTTTGGTCTTGAAAACATCTGTCATCACACAATCACCCCATTCCCGTTGCTGTAAGGTAATAGACTTTCTCCTCACTTTGACTTTCGATTCATTGATAGATTATAGAAAGTCAGGGATTGGGCCTTGACCTTGGATAATTGTTAGATGAAATTACATGCTAAAATTGGAAGTTACAATACCCATGGAACAATAGATAGTGATTGTGTTGCCTTGTTATATGTGATTATAAGTCTAAATGTAGATTTTGACTTAGGGTTACAAAGTTTGTCTTAAATACTTGTTAAAATGATTAAACGAAATCCTAAGAATGACAAACTAACATGATTAAGTGTTGAAATGCATGATTAGACTAGGACCCTTTTGAAAATGATCAAACATGTGAGATTGAAAGTAAAGTATGTTTAAAACCTGGCACAGATCCCATCTACGAAGCCCCATCCATGAATCGTAGATCAATCTACGAACCGTAGATAACGTCCGTGAATCGAAACACTTGAAGAGTTCACTAAGTGTCAAACCACGGATGTGGACTACGGTCCGTAGATTGATCTACGGACCGTTCTGTACAGCCATGTTTCCCTTTGCGACCAATATTGTTGGTTCTCTGATCCACGAAAGAGATCCACGGATCGTAGATCAGTCTACGGACCGTAGATCTCCATAGTAGATGACCACTGTAGCCACTGTCTGAAAAAAAATTAGTCTTTGTTGGTGTCGTTTTTAGTTCTAAAATTATTTCAAGTGTGTTGTTAGATAGTCTTGGTACTAATAACTCTTCCACAGGTTCGATGGCACCCAAGAAGCTAGTCACCTACATAAAAAAGGGTAAGTCAAAATCTGTTGCCCTTAGCTTCAGGCTAATTGACGAAGATAATGATTTTGGAGACGGATCCGACATACGTTCCTCCCAACACGAGGACCTTGCCCACTGCACTTCGAGTCACCAAAGGCACCCCCAGAAGGTGATTTCCGACGTAGTCACTGTCTCCCAGTCTGACGAGGAGCACACACTGATCGGGTCACCAACTGGGGTTGCTTCCAGTTCAGAGAATGGGTCTACGTCCGGCTCTAAGTCTAGCCATGCTTCAGGGTCCGAGTCTGCCCATGCTTCAGGGTTCGAGTCTTCCCAGGCTTCAGGGTCCATTGTTAAATCAGCCATAGGCTTCAGCGATAATGAACAAACAGCCTCGTCTGATGAGGCCACTAGCTCAGAATCGGTACCAGCACCACAGAATGATGACCCTACTCCAGTGGCCGACGAGCCAAATAGATGGTGTGTTGAGGGCTAATGGCAAATTTATTAGGATGCCAAGATGAAGAATGACAAAAAGAAAATGGCCCGACTTATTGCAGAGGAGCGCAGAGTCCTCACGGGGAGCTTGCACACTGTCCCCAACATCCATTGGCTTTTTTAACTTCACAAGTGTGATTGGATGGCTTGAGACCTTGGGACTTATAGCGAGGAGATTGTGCGGGAGTTCTATGCCTCTTATGCTGCCACTCTCCGAGGTTCGATTGACAAGAGGTCCAAATCCACAGCCCAGGACCCTATCACTTCTACTATGGTCCAAGTTTTTCCAGTAAACATCTCATATACCACCATCAGCCGATTCCTCTATGGCCCTAGTCCCAATCACACTTGGGCCCTCAATACGGCCGAATTCGATTACAGATGGGATCTTGTGAAGAGTGGAGCCTTCACGCGTAATGTCGAGCAGAAGGAGGCTGCCTTACTGTGGTTGGCAATGCACATAGCTACAGATGGAGAACGTGTGGAGGGGGTTAGCTCACCACGTTTGGGTATTCAGAAGGCCACCTTGACTTTGGTGGCCAAGTTATTTTGGTTGTTGGTGCGGAACAGGGTGTCGCCTACAAAAGCTGACAACCAACTCACATGGAACAGAGCCGTCATAGTTGCCGCATTAGTAGCAGGATTGGAGATTGACTTTGCCCGCATGCTGCTGGCAGAAATTCACGAGAGGACGTTCAAGACCTCCACTACTTACCCCTTTCCATGTTTGATTTTCCAATTGTGCAGGGACTCTGGTGTGCCGCTCCGGCATTGTGATAGGTTAATCCACCCTACGGTGACCTTAGATATTGGCATGATTCGGGACGAGGCAAATGTGGCTGCTCCTCACAGAGGGTCATCGATCAATGTGCCATTGGGTACTGATTTAGTAGATGTTGTGGAGCAGATGCATTGTGATAAGCCTATCCCTCCAGCCCACACTAATGATGCCCTCGCCTCCTCTTCTCAGGCCGCTAGTCAGGCCCCCAGCTCATCTCCTCGCCTTTTGGAGCCAATGTTATACCACTAGCCCGAGTCCAAAAGTTAGATGCCCAAATGGCCACCTTGTTTCACCACATTAAGCTTTGGATGCGGAAGTTGATTGCTGAGTCCGAAAAGAGAGTAGAAACAAGGATGGAGGCAAAAATGGACCAGAAGGCCCAAGCAGTTCATAAGCGGCTCGATGCCTTTGAGTTGAGAGTCCTAGAGAGGCCAGCTCCTACCACTGATATGTCCTTTTTCCGGACCGAACTAGCTAGTCTCCGGGCCGATGTTGACGCCATTCTGGCCACACCAGTTGTTGAGCCACAGGTTGCACCCTCTATATTAGGCGACGATACAATTCTGGGTACACTATTCAGTGGAGATAATGCGGATGCGCAGCCCGAGCCTGCATCATTCTAGTCACCAAACTGAGCTCACGGAGGAGGAAAAGGCTAGAAAAAAGCAGCACAAGCAGGAGAAAAAGGCACAAAAAGCCTCTATAATAGATGAGCAGTAGAGGCAACAGAAGCCCCGTGAGATGGTTGTTGGGGCGTCGAGTTCTATGCATGTGTCTGAGGTTCTGCCTACTGTGGTGATTAATGTGAGCACCATTGATGGTGTAGTTAGAGTCGCCGATAGCATAAATGATGGTGTTGTCCTTGTTGATGCAGGCACTACTGAGGGTGACCCAAGTGTTGATTTAGTGGGCTCCGGGAAATCGGACCCACCCGCTTGTTGATGGTTCGTCGGCGCTATGCGCCTCAGGTTTACTTTACCCAAATCCATTACTTTTACTGTTTTTCTGTGCATTGAGGACAATTGCACCATTTTTGTTGGGGTGGAGTAAATGGATTGTAAGTGATAGGGTGAAATCTGAGTAACCCAACTCATAATCATCTCTTGAGGTTTTCTTGCCTATGTTCTTTTTTCCCAAAAGACTGTTTAATTTTCGTTGAACCGGCACGTGTTAGGATCTTATGTGTAGAAGTATGAAAAAGAATGAAGTATGATTGCTTATAAAAAATGATACATGTCCAAATTTTGTGATGTGTGCTAGAATTTGTAGGCTAAGATAAGTTGAATGTTTTGGCTCTGAGTATGACACGATCATGAATCAACCTGATGGCATGACTTAAGCTAAAACTTGAACTGGGTAATCTGATAATGAAACTATGTGCCAAGAGTGTGAGAATAGTTGATTGTTCAAACCGTTTTATGCTAATCTAGAACTTGCCCGGTTAGTCCTGCTAAGACAATCTACTCTAAAAGCTAGGAAGTGATCATAGGCCCTTGTTCTGATAAGTCCACAAATTGCCTAAAAGAGAATCCAACCAAATGAACAAAATGCTCCCTTTGATCCAAATATTTTGAGCCAAAATTAGATTTTTGTTTTAAAACATCTAACTCATCTTCCCATAATCTATTATGTTGGCCCCGATCCCTCCTTGGACATGTGCACCTCGACTTAGGCCAAAAGCCTAAGTTGAGGGTGCACAATGTAAAAGGCAACTTCAATCTTGGCCTTGATCCGACATCGGGTATTGTGCACATCAACCAATGGAAAACCCATAAGTTGAGGGTGGCTGTGAAAGAGAGAAACTAAAAGAAAAATGGGTATGAAAAGAGTTTGATGTTGAAAAAGAGAAAAAGAAAAGAGAGGAAAGGATGTGACTTGTTGAAATCTAAAGAAAAGAATAAAACACAAGAAAAAGATGAAAGTGAAAAATAAAGAGCGACTAAGTCTAAAGTAACAAGCCAAGAAAGTCCTATAGTGATCCTAGAATCTAGTTTGGAGAGTCTAAGCAGTGAAAATAAGGGCAAGCCTATGGTATTGAGCACTAATTGTAGTTGACGTTACTTCTGAGTGTGAGTGTTGAATGAATCCATGTATTCAAATTCATATTCATGGTGTGAAAAAGGGATTTCATTTGAAGTAAGGGCACTCGTTTCATTGTCGAAAAGTTGGTACCTTGGTGATAGTAAAACAGTGTATGTTATGTGTTGGTTGGTCGATCTTTGTCATATTTTGATTCGCATGAATTAGCTTGTCGAGTCTAAAAGAACAGATTTTGCACCAGAAAAGAGAGTTGAGATAAAGAGCCATATGATTGGTTGTGCTTAAATTGCTTGCGTCTATACAAGTGTCGTTTAGACTCTTAGTGCGTCGCTTGAGGACAAACAACGAATTTAAGTTGAGGGAGTTGATATACCGTGAGTTTACGGTATTTTTAATACAATTCACTTAAGAGTTATGTGTGTCTAGGGCCTTTTTGTATTGGTTTTTATCATGTTTTGCAGGAAAGATGTTTAGGCACAAACGTAAAGAGACAACTGAAAGAAATACATAATAAGGTATCTACGGAGGTGATCTACGAACCGTAGGTCCATTGACGCTCTATAGATGGTGACCGTAGATCAGCAGGCATGGCGTGAAAGGTAAATTAGGGAAATCTGACCAAGTGTGGAACCATGGTGGCCATTGACGGTCCGTAGATTAATCTACGTACCATACTGCTAAGTCGTAGAATGATACTGTGAGGGTTCCAATACCTGATGTTTGAAGATTCTAAGTGTGGAGCTACGGAGAGGAATTGACAGGCCGTAGATCGATCTACGGCCCATACTACAGTTCCGTCATTTGCTTCAGAGAAGTTGATTTTTGGAAGCTGAAAAATTTTCTAAGTCCTGGCTGACGGAAAGGACTCACGGACTGTAGATCCATTGACAGTCCGTGAATCAGTCTCGTGGAATGAAGACGCGTGCCTAAACAAACTTTTCTTATTTTGTTTCCCTTTTAATTTAGGACTTGTTTTCTATAAATAAGGCATGTAAACCTCGTTTTTTAGGGTTAGACATTATTACTTTAGTTCTATTTTGTGACTTGGGAGATTATTCTTGCAAACCTAGCAATTATTGATTTCTTAAGTTCGTTTTGAAGATTTTGGTGTTGCAATTCAAGTTAAATTTCTGGGTTTATTATTCTTCTTACATAAGTTCATAATTCTTTCATCTAAAACAATGAATTGTGTTCATATGGTTATGGGTAACTAAACTCCACAACTAGAGTTGTAGGAACCATGAGCGATTAACAAAGTATGAATAGTAACTAAGCAATTCTTGAATAGTGTTGTTGCATGCATTATAATTCTTTCGTTTAGAAGTCTTTTTAACTAGTGCATGCGTTAGAACTCGCCTTGTTGCTACTTGCCGAACCAAGGAGGTAATCAACAAGAAAAGAATTATCAACATATATTTAGTGTTATACTATCTAATAGGCTAGTGTCGATTGGTGCGAAGTAATAACNTGAAGTGTCCAACAAAGAGATTAAATAGATTTTGGCGAAGACTGTGAATGCTAAAAGAACGGATTGGTCAAGAAGGCTTGATGATGCTCTATGGACCTATCACACTACCTACAAGACCCCCATAGGTATGTCTCCTTACCAACTTGTATATGGAAAGTCTTGCCATTTACCGATAGAGTTAGAACAAAAGGCTTTATGGGCGATAAAGAAGCTAAATTTGGATTAGGGCGCCGCATCTAATCAAAGAATGAATGACTTGAATATGCTTGATGAATTTCACCTAAAATCTTATAAAAGTTCAGCCTTGTACAAGGAGAAGATGAAGAGGTATCATGATCAAAGAATTGAAAAGCGAGAATTTGTTGTGGGTGATCTTGTGCTTCTATTCAACTCTAGGTTGCACTTGTTTCCGAGAAAACTCAAATCTAAATGGACCAGACCATTTTTGCTCACAAAAGTGCTTCCCCATGGATCGGTTAAGCTTGAGAATAGTGAAGGAACAAGATTCATGGTTAACGGGCAAAGGATCAAGATCTATCTGGGAAACGCAAAAATTGTGCAAGAAGTTGTTGAAGCCTATCATCTTGATGAATTTTGAGTAATCAAGAGGCATGCGTCGTGCCGCAACGTTAAATCAAGTGCTGCTTGGGAGGCAACCCAAGATGTAAAATCTAGCCAACAATAGGTTTTTGTTTTCCGTTTAGTAATTTTCTTTGTTTAGTTGCTTCTCTGTACTCATTTAGATAGTTGTTTTACTTTTGTTTTAGTATTGGCTAGACATATCATAGGGTCCGTGTCTAAAAAGTGTCCAGAAAATGTAAAAAGAACGTGCTAATGGTTGCTACATGTGCAGGGGCGAAAAGTAGAATCTGCAGGAAAAAGGTCTGGTGCAGTGGTCTACGGACCCCATTGACGACCCGTGGTTCAGTCCACGGATCGTCAATAGTGTCCGTAGATCCCAGGTAAGTTTTGGTATTTTCCAAGTTAGAATGTCATCTACAAACCGTAGATTGATCCACAAACCGTAGACGGGGTCTCGTGGATCCAAACCTTAATATTGTCTGACCCGACCCGGACCCCCTATTTAAAATTCCCTAATTTGAAATCATTTCCACTTCCCTCCATTTACTCTTCAACTGTTTCAAACACTTTAACTCCCCCTAAATCACTCCATAACTCCCCCAAAAAATCATCTTTCCATTCCCCCCATAATTCCCACGATTCATGTCCATTCCGAATACTACTTATTCCATATTACACAAAAGGGTATGGTGTTTGGGTTAGTAAAGAAGAGGTGGTTTTTGGTCTTGAAAACATCTGTCATCACACAATCACCCCATTCCCGTTGCTGTAAGGTAATAGACTTTCTCCTCACTTTGACTTTCGATTCATTGATAGATTATAGAAAGTCAGGGATTGGGCCTTGACCTTGGATAATTGTTAGATGAAATTACATGCTAAAATTGGAAGTTACAATACCCATGGAACAATAGATAGTGATTGTGTTGCCTTGTTATATGTGATTATAAGTCTAAATGTAGATTTTGACTTAGGGTTACAAAGTTTGTCTTAAATACTTGTTAAAATGATTAAACGAAATCCTAAGAATGACAAACTAACATGATTAAGTGTTGAAATGCATGATTAGACTAGGACCCTTTTGAAAATGATCAAACATGTGAGATTGAAAGTAAAGTATGTTTAAAACCTGGCACAGATCCCATCTACGAAGCCCCATCCATGAATCGTAGATCAATCTACGAACCGTAGATAACGTCCGTGAATCGAAACACTTGAAGAGTTCACTAAGTGTCAAACCACGGATGTGGACTACGGTCCGTAGATTGATCTACGGACCGTTCTGTACAGCCATGTTTCCCTTTGCGACCAATATTGTTGGTTCTCTGATCCACGAAAGAGATCCACGGATCGTAGATCAGTCTACGGACCGTAGATCTCCATAGTAGATGACCACTGTAGCCACTGTCTGAAAAAAAATTAGTCTTTGTTGGTGTCGTTTTTAGTTCTAAAATTATTTCAAGTGTGTTGTTAGATAGTCTTGGTACTAATAACTCTTCCACAGGTTCGATGGCACCCAAGAAGCTAGTCACCTACATAAAAAAGGGTAAGTCAAAATCTGTTGCCCTTAGCTTCAGGCTAATTGACGAAGATAATGATTTTGGAGACGGATCCGACATACGTTCCTCCCAACACGAGGACCTTGCCCACTGCACTTCGAGTCACCAAAGGCACCCCCAGAAGGTGATTTCCGACGTAGTCACTGTCTCCCAGTCTGACGAGGAGCACACACTGATCGGGTCACCAACTGGGGTTGCTTCCAGTTCAGAGAATGGGTCTACGTCCGGCTCTAAGTCTAGCCATGCTTCAGGGTCCGAGTCTGCCCATGCTTCAGGGTTCGAGTCTTCCCAGGCTTCAGGGTCCATTGTTAAATCAGCCATAGGCTTCAGCGATAATGAACAAACAGCCTCGTCTGATGAGGCCACTAGCTCAGAATCGGTACCAGCACCACAGAATGATGACCCTACTCCAGTGGCCGACGAGCCAAATAGATGGTGTGTTGAGGGCTAATGGCAAATTTATCAGGATGTCAAGATGAAGAATGCAAAAAGAAAATGGCCCGACTTATTACAAATGAGCGCAGAGTCCTCACGGGGAGCTTGCACACTGCCCCCGACATCATCGGCTTTTTTAACTTCACAAGTGTGACTGGATGGCTCGAGACCTTGGGACTTATAGCGAGGAGATTGTGCGGGAGTTCTATGCCTCTTATGCTGCCACTTTCCGAGGTTCGATTGACAAGAGGTCCAAACCACAGCCCAGGACCCTATCACTTCTACTATGGTCCAAGTTTTTCCAGTAGACATCTCATATACCACCATCAGTAGATTCCTCTATGGCCCTAGTCCTAATCACACTTGGGCCCTCAACACGACTGAATTCGATTACATATGGGATCTTGTGAGTAGTAGAGACTTCACGCGTAATGCCGAGCAGAAGGAGGCTGTCTTACTGTGGTTGGCAATGCATATAGCTACAGATGGAGAACGTGTGGAAGGGGCTAGCTCACCACGTTTGGGTATTCGGAAGGCCACCTTGACTTTGGTGGCCAAGTTTTTTTGGTTGTTAGTGCGGAACAGGGTGTCGCCTACAAAAGCTGACAACCAACTCACATGGAACAGAGCCGTCATAGTTGCCGCATTAGTAGCAAGATTGGAGATTGACTTTGCCCGCATGCTGCTGGCAGAAATTCACGAGAGGGCGTTCAAGACCTCCACTACTTACCCCTTTCCATGTTTGATTTTCCAATTGTGCAGGGACTCTGGTGTGCCGCTCTGGCATTATGATAGGTTAATCCACCCTACGGGGACCTTAGATATTGGCATGATCCGGGATGAGGGAAATGTGGCTGCTCCTCACAGAGGGTCATGAATCAATGTGCCATTGGGTACTGATTTAGTAGATGTTGTGGAGCAGCTGCATGGTGATAAGCCTATCCCCCTAGCCCATACTGATGATGCCCCCGCCTCCTCTTCTCAGGCCGCTAGTCAGGCCCCCAGCTCATCTAGAGCCACCTCGCCTTTTGGAGCCAATATTATACCACTAGCCTGAGTCCAGAAGTTAGAGGCCCAAATGGCCACCTTGTTGCACCACATTAAGCCTTGGATGCGGAAGTTGATTGCTGAGTCCGAAGAGAGAGTAGAAACAAGGATAGAGGCAAAAATGGACCAGAAGGCCCAAGCAGTTCATAAGCGGCTCGATGCCTTTGAGTTGAGAGTCCTAGAGAGGCCAGCTCCTACTACTGATATGTCCTCTTTCCGGACCGATTCTAGCTAGTCTCTGGGCCGATGTTGACGCCATTCTGGCCACACTAGTTGTTGAGCCACAGGTTGCCCTCTACATTAGGCGACGTTACAATCCTGGGTGCACTATTCAGTGGAGAAAATGCGGATGCGCAGCCCGAGCCTGCACGTGCCCACAGTAAGAGGCATCATTCTAGTCACCAAACTGAGCTCACGAAGTAGGAAAAGGCTAGAAAAAAGCAGCACAAGCAGGAGTAGAAGGCACAGAAAGCCTCCATAATAGATGAGCAGCTGAGGCAGAAGAAGCCCCGTGAGATGGTTGCTGGAGCGTCGAGTTCTATGCATGTGTTTGAGTTTCTGCCTACTGTGGTGATTGATGTGAGCACCACTGATGGTGTAGTTAGAGTCGCCGATAGCATAAATGATGGTGTTGTCCTTGTTGATGCAGGCACTACTGAGGGTGACCCGAGTGTTGATTTAATGAGCTCCGAGAAACCGGACGCACCCATTTGTTGATGGTTTACCCAAATCCATTACTTTTACTATTTTTCTGTGCATTGGGGACAATTGCACCATTTTTGTTGGGGGTGGAGTAAATGGATTGTAAGTGATAGGGTGAAATCTGAGTAACTCAACTCATAATCATCTCTTGAGGTTTTCTTGCCTGTGTTCTTTTTCCCCAAGAGACTGTTTAATTTTCGTTGAACCGGCACGTGTTAGGATCATATGTGTAGAAGCATGAAAAAGAATGAAGTATGATGGCTTATAAAAAATTATACCTGTCCAAATTTTGTGATGTGTGCTAGAATTTGTAGGCTAAGATAAGTTGAATGTTTTGGCTCTGAGTATGACACGATCATGAATCAACCTGATGGCATGACTTAAGCGAAAACTTAAACTGGGTAATCTGATAATGAAACTATGTGCCAAGAGTGTGTGAGAATAGTTGATTGTTCAAACCGTTTTGTGCCAATCTAGAACTTGCCCGGTTAGTCCTGCTAAGACAATCTACTCTAGAGGCTAGGAAGTGATCATAGGCCCTTGTTCTGATAAGTCCATAAATTGCCTAAAAGAGAATCCAACCAAATGAACTAAATGTTCCCTTTGATCCAAATGTTTTGAGCCTAAATTAGATTTTTTTTAAAACATCTAACTCATCTTCCCATAATCTATTATGTTGGCCCTGATCCCTCCTTGGACATGTGCACCTCGACTTAGGCCAAAAGCCTAAGTTGAGGGTGGCCAATGTAAAAGGCAACTTCAATCTTGGCCTTGATCAGACATCGGGTATTGTGCACATCAACCAATGGAAAACCCATAAGTTGAGGGTGGCTGTGAAAGAGAGAAACTGAAAGAAAAATGGGTATGAAAAGAGTTTGATGTTGAAAAGGAGAAAAAGAAAAGAGAGGAAAGGATGTGACTTGTTGAAAGCTAAAGAAAAGAATAAAACACAAGAAAAAGATGAAAGTGGAAAATAAAGAGCGACTAAGTCTAAAGTAACATCCATGGTTGAAGAAAATCAAGGGAAAGAAGGTAAAACGGTAGGATGTCAAAAATAGGGCAAAAAGAGGTAGAAAGTCCAGTGTAATGTCAAGGAGGGCAGAAAGTCACTAAGAAGACCCAAATGTACCACACCTGACCTTGAGCCTATGTTACAAGCCAAGAAAGTCCTATAGTGATCCTAGAATCTAGTTTGGAGAGTCTAAGCAGTGAAAATAAGGGCAAGCCTAGGGTATTGAGCACTAACTGTAGTTGACGTTACTTCTGAGTGTGAGTGTTGAATGAATCCCTGTATTCAAATTCATATTCATGGTGTGAAAAAGGGATTTCATTTGAAGTAAAGGCACTCGTTACATTGTCGAAAAGTTGGTACCTTGGTGATAGTAAAACAGTGTATGTTATGTGTTGGTTGGTCGATCTTTGTCATATTTTGATCCGCATGAATTAGCTTGTCGAGTCTAAAAGAACAGATTTTGCACCAGAAAAGAGAGTTGAGATAAAGAGCCATATGATTGCTTGTGCTTAAATTGCTTGCGTCTATACAAGTGTCGTTTAGACTCTTAGTTCGTCGCTTGAGGACAAACAATGAATTTAAGTTGAGGGAGTTGATATACCGTGAGTTTACGATATTTTTAATACATTTCACTTAAGAGTTATGTGTGTCTAGTGCCTTTTTGTATTGGTTTTTATCATGTTTTGCAGGAAAGATGTTTAGGCACGGACGTAAAGAGACAGCTGAAAGAAATACAGAATAAGGCATCTACGGAGGTGATATACGGACCGAAGGACCATTGACGCTCCGTAGATGGTGACCGTAGATTAGCAGGCATGGCGTGAAAGGTAAATCAGGGAAATCTGACCAAGTGTGGAACCATGGTGGAAATTGACGGTCCGTAGATTGATCTACATACCGTACTGCTGAGTCGTAGAATGATACTGTGAGGATTCCAGTACCTGATGTTTGAAGATTCTAAGTGTGGAGCTACGGAGAGGGATTGACGGACCGTAGATCGATCTATGGCCCATACTACAGTTCCAACGTTTGCTTCAGAGAAGCTGATTTTTGGAAGCTGAAAAATTTTCTAAGTCCTGGCTGACGGAAAGGACTCACGGACTGTAGATCCATTGACGGTCCGTGAGTCAGTCTCGTGGAATGAAGATGTGTGCCTAAACAAACTTTTCTTATTTTATTTCCCTTTTAATTTAGGACTTGTTTTCTATAAATAGGGCATGCAAACCTCGTGTTTTAGAGTTAGACATTATTACTTTAGTTCTATTTTGTGACTTGGGAGATTATTTTTGCAAACCTAGCAATTATTGATTTCTTAAGTTCGTTTTGAAGATTTTGGTGTTGCCATTCAAGTTGAATTTCTAGGTTTATTATTCTTCTTACATAAGTTCATAATTCTTTCATCTAAAACAATGAATTGTGTTCATATGGTTATGGGTAACTAAACTCCACAACTAGGGTTATGGGAACCATGAACGATTAACAAAGTATGAATAGTAACTAAGCAATTCTTGAATAGTGTTGTTGCATGCATTATAATTTTATCGTTTAGAAGTCTTTTTAACGAGTGCATGCGTTAGAACTCACCTTGTTGCTACTTGCCGGACCAAGGAGGTAATCAACAAGAAAAGAATTATCAACATAGATTTAGTGTGATACTATCTAATAGGCTAGTGTCGATTGGTGCGAAGTAATAACTAAGCCAAACATCGATATGATGTCTAATATGAGGTAAAGGTAAGGGTTAGTAAATTATACACACGTAGCCGGACCAAGGTGAGGGGTAAAATTCTCTAGATGTCGGACCAAGGATTTAGAGATACCTAACTTATCACTTTGCATGTAGTACACTAGGAAAGGATTGTTATTACTAGGATTACTGCGTTATGAGCTTGTCGGCAACATATATACCTTAGTTAATTCTCTCATCTTGATAACAACCAAAATTGACTTTTGTTTACTGATTACTTACTGAATTCTTACAATTTGTTTCACCCCCCCCCCCCCCTTAATTACTTGTTTCTGGAAGTAATTTGACTAAACAAATATAATTGTTGGTTAAAGTTAAGTCTAAACCATTTTCGTCGTGGGATCGACCCCAACCTTCAAGTTGGGTTCTGTACTTGATAACGATCGCTTATGCTTCTTTAGGGAGGTGTAATTTGAGCATATCAGCCTCCTTCCTTCCAGAGGGTTCCACTTGTACTTTCAGTTATATCAGTTGTTAGGATTTCGTGGGTCTTGTCTCAGCTTCCATTTTTGTCAGTTAGAGGCTTCATAGATAGACAGTAGAGTTTCAGAAGTCTGTTCATTTATTTTGTTAAATGTTTTAAAGACTTAAGTTGCCTATTTTATGGCGAGTTGAATATATTATATTTATTCAGTTGTTAAGCTTTATATGCTTGAGTTAGTCTTTCGCTTGTAGTCAGCCAGGATGAGGGTTCGCTTGAGGACCAACAATGGTTCTCGAGTGTTGGTCACATCCAAGGTGTAAGCTCGGGTCGTGACAGAACCACTTGACATAACATGACACTAAGATAATAAAATAACTAAAAATTTCATGAAGGGCGGAATACAAGTCTCAAAATGACAATCTCAATATAGAAGAGAATCTGAGTACAAGAACATAAATGGAGAAAATATACTAAGTCTGATATAAGCTTCTACTATATAGGTGTGGCTAGGACAAACCCTAGTTCACGAACAATCTGAAAACAAAACTAAATTATGAAAGAACATAAAGGTATAAGTGGCATGTCCCCGAATCATGATGACTCACCAATCCCGAGCTAAGCTTAATTGATTTTGTGTTAACCGCGAGCTGGACGAGAAGCGTCGGATCCTATATTATAAAACAATTAGACACAAGAGATGTATGCGGTCAGTACTCGGGATGTACTGAGTATGAGGAAAGATGCATGAATATATACAAAATAACATAATAAGTCTAAAAACATGATAAATTCATGACCAAGTAAAACATGACATAATCTGATAACCTGAGTTTTTAAAACATGGTACAAGGTCAATGCAATATTATGAAAATCATATCATAAGTAAATCATAAGCCTTTTGTGGGATATACCGTTAACCGATATAAGCCATGTGAGCTATAACATGTAGTTTAGTATACTGCTCCCACATCGAAAAAAGAGTGTCCTATTTGCCAAGATAAGAATCATAATCATGAGCTTACGTTGATCCACTATCTAGTGTATATCTGAGACAAGTCATACGAGGGCACTGTCACACCCCGAGATACCCCCGAGATGCGGACACGGGACCTAGGACCACAAGTGATCCCAAGATAACCCAGTTGGCATGATCATGAGCATACTAAAGATAATAAACTGATGCGGAAGCTAAATCATAAATAAAATTAAAAAAATGGGGAATACCTATATACTTTAACTGATGAGTTTAATACAAAGATAATATTAACTCAATACTAAGTTGAATCTAACTATGTCTGAAAATAGCCTTTAAACTAACTAGAAATGTTGGGACATGCCCCAACTAAGTCTAGCAAAACTGAAACTAAAGGACTAAAAATACTGAAAAGATAACATGACTGTTATCCTCGGAGAATAAGGACTCACCATTGATTCCGCTGAACTGGAGATCGAGAATCGATCTAAGCGTGATCTGGATGCTGAGGACCTGAACCTACATCACGAGAAGATGTAGCGCAGAGTATGCGTCAGTACTTGAAAGGTACTGAGCATGCAGGATAGAATACAGCTGAAATAACAAATAACTAAACAAAGCAAATAAGCAATGATATAATTTGAACATGATATAGATACTGAATGCAGTGACCAATTTATAACATGCTAAAACTGAATACTGAATATACTGATAAATGGTCAATGCAATAGAATCTGACTGAACCGTGGGAGCTACTAATAACCGATAATAAAACCACATGAGCTAAATGTGGAGTCCGATATATACGCCCCATCGAGAGGACCCAATATACCCTGCCAGAGGTATAGAGGCATGCTGGCGTGATCACTGAAATGATGCCCACAGAGGGGACTTACAACCTATGTGGCTAGTAGTTCTGGGACTATATAAGTACATTGAACCCTAGTCCAACTCAGTATTATGCTACTCCCAATGGATTAAGTAATTAACACATTATGACTGAATTTATGTGAATTACTGGATAGCTCGAACTGAACATACAAACTGAGTATGCAACAATTAAACTGATATTGATGCATTAATAACTGAGGCATGTATAACTAAAATATCTGACCTAGAATTCAAGAACTAAAGAAATACATAGCTAGGGTTCTGGAATTCATGCAATAAACTGAATATTAAAATACTAATCTGATTTGGATCATTCTAACAGCCAAGAACCCAATAATTCTATCATTCAAGAAATCCTAGGTCTAGTCATAATAAGGGAATCAAGAAACTGACTGAAAAGTAGGGACCTAATGGGCGAAAGGAACCCACTAGTGAAATCCCACATACCTGGTGACGAATTCCACGGAGAAATCTTTTGATTTTGGAGCTGGAACTGAAGGAAACTAGTTGCGTTCTTGAACTAGGGCTCTTGACCTCTTTTTTTCCTCTTACGCTCTAATTTTTCTAAGTTTTGATTAATGATTTGACTTAGATAAGTTCTAGTTATGTTTCTAGGCTTAAACTGAGTAAAACTTCATGATTTAGGGTCTAAACGACGTATCTTAGGGGTCCAACGAAATATGAAAAGACTAAAAGACCCCTGACTTAACTGTTGTTGAAGTGACCGACGGATTGGACCTACGAGCCATAGTTCAATCTACGGGTCGTAGATTGGGGTAGTCGATCAACTCTGCTTGACAAGGCTTCACTAAAACAAGCATATATTTTTCCTCGGAGGTCGGATTTTAGCAAACTCAGTGGTATTGGAAAGAGGATTCAATTATATATTATATCATAGGTCATGGGACACATAAACTTTTTTGTCCTAAGAGTTATGACCATCTGAAGTTGACTCAATCAACAATTTTTATCTAACTGGCTGCTGACCCTCACTTACGGTCAGACCTACGGATCGTGGATCGAACGACGGTCCGTGCTGGTCTACCGTAGTTTGTGTCAGAGGCTGGGTAAAGGAGCCTTGATCCACGGACCGTTGTCTGACCTACGGACCGTGGGTCTGTCCGTAGATCGAGACTTAGCCAATTTTCTAAGCTGGGTTGGGGAGGGGTTGCAGTGGTGAACCACAGACCACCAGCACGAGCCGTGGTCTGACCTACGGTCCGTGGATGGCAACCGTAGGTTGCACCTGCAACTTCTCAAAATCTGCATTTTTTGTCTGTTTCGGATACGGGGTGTTACAGGCACGTAGTTATATATGGGATATGGGGATTGCTACTAAAGAATTTCGTCTCTAATAGGTGAGCCTCCATCCCAAAGTCCACTCGGTGCTAAGTAAACTCCCAACGAAAACATGTATAATCATATCATATTCATAATCTTTGAAATGACAAGAATCTAGTAATACCAAATCATTCATAAACTTCATGTCATAAGAATAGCTACTTTAAATAATGATTTCATAACATAGTTATAAAAGACACTTATCTAAAGCATCTAAATCGTGATCATCTTTCATAATAAGAATTACATCAATCGAAAACATTCAATTTCATAAAACATACTTGATACTTTATCTAAAAGCATCCTTGATTCATAAGTACTTCAATCCATAGTGCATGCATATCTTCGAAGCTTGATTTCATATCAATCACTTGTATAGCATGAGTTCATGTAAAACCCATTGAAAATATACAAAAATAATCAAATCAAGCATAATAATATCATTCATGGAGAGAAAATTTTACTTCAGTTGAACCCATGGAAGAATCATAAAAAATCTAGAAATTTAGGTAGAAATCATAAGAGAGATTTAGGTTTCTTGTGGGACTCAATGGGTGAAGAGGACCCATTGATGAATCTCCCACATACCTTGATGTAATCCTAGCTTGAACTTGGAAGAGGTGACTTGAAGAACCCTAGAATCACCTTGAGAGAAGCTTGGAGAAGAAGACTTGGGAGTTTTGGGTGTTGACAACGAAAGGGGAGGGTTTTGAGAGTAAAAATGGTTATAGGTCTTAGGAATGGACTTAAAATGACGTAGGTTAAGAATTAAAAAGGGTAGGAAAACACCCAAACAGCCATGAAGAAAAACTATCGTAACGACCCTACGACCCTATGTACGGTCCATACTCTCTTCTATGGACCCTACTGGTCCTCCATCAATCGAGATACTGAATACTCCAACGTTTTGAAGTTGAACCACGGCCTATTAACCACTTCACGACCCGTACACTTCATCCGTAGACCCAAGGTAACAAAAATTTCTACCAAACCTGAAACCATAACCACGACAGGTATCTACGAGCCGTACATAGTCTAATCGATGAACCATCATGTTGGGTTTATAATGAAGTGTTGTTATATATATAAAAAATTATTATAGGCAAGTCTGATTGTACATCTTATAAGCTAAATTATCTTATCCAAATAAATTCTAAACATACATACATACATACACACATACATACATACATACATACACACATACACACATACATACATACACACACATACATACATACATACATATATATATATATTAAACATCACCATCTTAAAGCCATAAGTTATCAACTATCTTTTGGCTTAACCTTATAGACTAAAATATTTCATAAACTAATCATTACGTTAAGCTAAACCATCAAAAGTATTATTTTGTCACTAATTAATTCATAATAGATTTATATTAATGTGCCCTTATCATGTGTGGTTATATATCTAAAGTTTGAGAAATACTACAAAGACACTCTAAAGATATTTTGTAGAAGTATAGAATTTAACACTAAAGTCCAAATAATGTCAAAATAAATTGTAGTGTATCCTCAAATGTCTAATCACATAGAAGGTTATTAAAGTCTGAAACAAACGTTTTAATCTACTAAATTACAATATCGGTGAGGTGTATCAAAAATTTTAATTTTCCACATAAAATAGTTGAATATAATATCCATCTATAATTTGGCAATCATTCTAGTTACAACTTCTGGCTAATTATTATTCTCTACGTCTAAAAAAGAATGACCTAATTTATTTTGACACAAAATTCCACAATTCAAAATATTATAATTTGATAAAAGAAAAGTTGATAGTTTCACTATTAACTTAATAATTTTGAATTCCTCCATACATAAGATTAAACAATATGTACCATTGCTATCAAATACCAATCCTAATTCCAACAAAACAAAACACATCATGTGCCTTATGCCCCATTGTAGTACGCATGGCAACTTCCTATTGGTAGTATCTCAATATTACTTGTAGACCACCTCCAAGGAAACACAAAGACCCCACTTGGTGAAGACCTATCAAATAAAAATGGGACCTCTTAATCCCCAAATAGACACTTCAAGAATACACAATTCTCCCTTGTTTAACTACAAATTGTTTTATGAGAATTCCATTTCCCTTTCCCCTATAATTTTTTTGTCAATCTCCCTCTAAATTTTTAGTAGATGTTCTTTTTTCTTACATGAAAAATAGAACTAGTCTTTTTCTAAGGAAACATTATAGCATGTTGCTACCTTTTAGGGCACTCAAAAGAGTATGAATTTCCTTTATATCCCATAAATATATTGGCATTATCAGATTGGTCCCAAGTTCTAGTCTTTGTGGTCATTGCCATTTGATGAAGTACTTCATTTTTTGCTTTAATTAATGCACTCAAATAGGCACTTGCACTTTAATGTAAGGTTTTTGATCCCAAGGCCATTGCTCTAAATTCATTAGTTTGTGAATATTTAACCAAAAGGCAACAATATCTTCCTATAGCCCCGTTTTCTTATCACCAGACGAACTCTGTTCAAGAGAAAATTAGCCTTTTTCGTTTTTGTTTTTGACATTTCTACATTCTAAAATAGTTCGCCAATTTAATAGTTTATTTGTTGAGTCAATCACAAGAAAAGAAAAAAGAAAAAAAGAACCAAAAGAAACATATACCTAAAGTGAAAGAGAAACATACCAATAGATCAACCATGGGCTTTTGAGAGCCACATACCATAAAACACATATAAGGCTCTATCATTTATGTTACCAAAACAAACTCTAGATATCACATTTACTGTTTTGCAGAAAATGTCATATCGTATGAACTTGAGTACAAAAATGTCAACTTTAGGGACCTACTACTCATGTGAAATTGTCAAGCCAAAAATAAGAGGATGGATCCGCCACAAGGTGTTGTTGCTAATGGCCAATTCTTGCAATTATTTCATTTCCCCAATTGAGAGGTTCAAACTTTAAAGGGTCATAAGAATAGCCCTAGAACATAAGACCATTATACAATGTGATTAGGAACAACTAGACAAAGACCAATATTTGCCATATAGAAACCTACAAGAAAATTTGAAGAAAAATTAAATAAAAGGGTGTGTGTCCTTAATTAAAAGGACATTTGATCATGTGCATGACCTCAATTTCTTGACAACACAATGTGATTTGGTATATAATATAGTCATAACTCAAAAGACAAGGCTAATATGTCCTAGCATAATGGCCTTGTGGTGGATCCATAGCTAAGGATAGCCTCACAATCAAGTTTCTAAAAGGGAAATCTCAAATTATTTGAACAAACTATTTGTTTCTTTTTTTATTCTTTTTTTATATTTTATTTTTTGTTTTTTGTCTTTTGAATAATTTTCATGTCCTTTGGATTGTGTTAGAGCTGAATTTTTCACCAATCATTTGTATCTCCTGACATCAACATGCTGAGTATATATGTGTTACTGTTTTGTAACAGAACAAAAATAATAACATATGAATAGTAAGTCCAAAAGATGAATAGTAAATTAGAATAATTCAGATATTTTTTTATATATTTAATAATTGAGAGTCCTTACGGTTGCATCATGTGTCTACTTGGTGAATTGAAAACCACAAAAACCTTCTTCTTTTATTAGTATTGTTACTTTTTTGTGATGTTAATAGGTGGAAAATATTGGATCAAATTTAAAATAACAACAAATTCAGTAGTCTCATAAGTGTGATATGAGAAAAATGCAGATCTTATCTCTAAATCATTTACTCGAGTAACGCACATTAGAACAATTAAAAGGAAAATGTAGAAGTAAAAAGGACATAGCAAATAATAGGAAAAACGTAATATAACATTTAGAAAATTGGAGCAATAACAATAACCAAATAATGTGATAACTGAAGCACAATAAATATTAAGGAGTAACAAAAATCGCAAGACATGCAACTACAAGAAAATGCTACTACTACTAGTACAGTGCAACAAACTACCACCAAGCCTATCCCACTTGGAAACGAGAAAACACTCATCTATCTACTAACATTTTATCCTAATTTGCAACCTTTGTAACCTCCTATCTAAAGGTCATATCCTCGGTAATTTGAAGTTGCTCCATGTCCTGTCTAATCACCTCTCTCTGACACTTTTTTAGCCTACCTGTGTCTCTTGTTAAACCACCACAATCAACCTCTCACACTTCCTCACTGGGGCTTGTGCGCACCTCTTCTTGACATATCTGAACCATCTCAATCTCGCTTCCCTCATCTTGTCACCACGGAGGTCACTCCCACCTTGTCTCAGATATCTTTATTCTTGATCTTATCTCTCCTAGTATATCCACACATCTACCTCAACATCCTCATTTTCGTCGTTCTCATCTTTTGAACTTAAGAGTTTTTAACTGGCCAATACTTTGTCTCATACAACATAGTCGGTCTAACCACCACTCCATATAACTTTCCTTTAAGATTTGATGGTGCATTCTTATCACACGGGACTCTAGAGGCGAACTTTCACTTCATTCACCCTGCACTAATACGATGTGTGGCATCATCATCAACCTCTCTATTATCCTGAATTAAAAACCCAAGACACTTGAAATTGTCTCTCTTAGGAATATCATGTGTATCAAATCTCACTTCCACCCTACTCTCATTATGTGACACATCATAAATCAAGACGTCTTTCAATATATATCGTATTGGGATCTACAAACTTTATATGACAACAAACTTGAAACACAAACAATATATATCAAAAGTAAAAGAATATTATATATGGTTTGTTTAATTGACCTACATTTATATAGGAGGAGATGAGGAATATTAATATAAAGAGAACAAAATTATCAAGAGAATAAATTTCCCCCCTAAACAAAATTCTAAAACCTTAAAAGGCTACCTTATGAATGTTATTATAAAGTGAAAAGAGAAAGATTCTCAATTTATAAAAGTTGAAAGCGATTTTTCTTCCAATAAAAGGATTAGTGTTCCTTACAAGAAAATCAATTATGATAAATATTTTCCCTTTCTTTAAAAAAAAAAAAAAGAGGAAGGAAAAAACTAGTAATAAAAAATATCACGGCAAATTCTAACACATCAGACTAGTATATGTGTCATGTTAGAATTTTTTTTATATATTTTTCATTAAATAAAATGGCAATTTTTTTAAAAAAATGGAAAACCTAGTAATAAAAACAATTTTTATTTATTTTTTTCATCAAAAATAGCAATTTTAAAAAAATTGAAAACCTAGTAATAAAAACAATTTTATTTTTATTGTTTTCATCAAAATAGCAATTTAATAATAATATGATTGGGTTTCTCTTTTAATCTTATAAAAATACAGCATGTTGAAGCAATTTAATGATAATAGGATTGGGTAATTACTGCTTGAATGCATTAATTAAACTTGTAATGTAAGTTAGGGACAGACTTATTCACCTTGTTACATAGCAATGAAGCAAAATGATTGGAATAATTTACACAACTATGACTTAAATAACTACTTTTGTCTCATAAATAATGGCTATAGTGTATAGTAGGGAGGTTTCTTAATATAATATAATTAATAATAATACGTTGGTGGTGCACTTTTATATAGAATCCAAAGCATATATTATATCATTGTCGCTCCATTGGACCTCTAACTTACAATAACAATAGTATCTTTGCGTTATTTCAACTCAATGTTTTCTGGTCTTAATCATTCTTATGGTATAATGTTTTCATAAAATGAAATTAGGCTCTAAGAACATGTCCTTCCATTTCCCTAAAACATTACCTTTAGATAATTAAAGGGTAATATATATATCAGCACTTTTGTAACACTATTTGATGGTTTTCCTAACATTTTGAAGATTTTACATGACATCTAAAAAATAATGTTATCAAGAACATATATTGCATAGTGTTTAAATATATACAATTCCGGATTCTTCTTTTTACAAGCTTGTCTTTGGTTTTCTTAAAGAATATCTTGACTATCATCAAATGGTGTATTGATATTAGTGAGATCCCTCCATCTTTAAGAGGTTTTAGATTGGAGCTTCGAAATTTAAAAATGTAAGACATAAAAAGTCGTTATTGTAATGATATTTCTGATCGTTATGGGTAAATCAATGGTGAAAGGAATTGGGTAAGAAAACTTTTGGATTAGCGAGTTGAAATTTCTAGGTTAGGTCAGTCTCAGATGAAATCTGAGCACGGTGAGGTCTAGGGAAATCCGAAAAAGGGATTAGGTAAAATGTCTAAGCTTGGGTTGGTTTTCTTATTAGCTAATACATTAAGGAGTCTGTAGGCTTCTCATAATCGAATTCAGGTGAGTAGAACTCTCGATATCAAACTTGACGTGAACGGGTTAGTTTAGAACATCAAGGTTTGAAAGTGTGTTGCGAAATGGGGGCTTTAGGGAGGATTTTCGAGTTTCTCTCCCGTGCAAACCTTTACAGCGGGCATCACGCCGCTATAGTGGGTGATCCCGATGTGGTAGTGTCATTATAGCAAGTGGGGCCGCTATAGCAAGGTTAAGTTGCTAAAGCTGCAGAAAATCTCCAAAATTGCTCATTATTTAGCAAACTCATTTTGGGAAAGAGAGAGGGCCGATTTCCATAAATTTATTTTGTCAAGGTAAGTAAATCACTCTCCTACCTTGGTATTGCGATTCTTAGGCCTTAGAATACTTGTTGGGCGTCTTTAGGGGAGGGTTTGACTTGAATTAATGGTGAAAAAACCATGGGTTGGGTGAAATAATCATGAGATTGGCCTAGGTTAGGATTAAGTTATAATCCAGGTATAGTTAGGACATTATTAATTGATTATGTATTGTTTAAGACCAAGAATAAGCCAGAATTCATAACAAGGGGAAGGCTCGGGTTCAATAGAGCTTTCAAGGCTTGATTCGATGTATAGAGGTGATGGTTGTTTGTAATTCCGTTTATGTTATATTTGCTTGTCAACTGTTTCGTTAGTATTTCATGCATGATATATGATTAGGGAAAATGAAAGAGTATGATTTTAAATATTAAGTGTGGTCAATCGCATACAACGAATGTGTTTACTTGGGTGTATAAGTGTAGTTGCTATTCATTGTGTTTGTGAATGTGATGTGCAAGATGGTTTGCTCGAGTACTATGTCTGGTACAAAATATCTCACGGTTGGCTCAGATATCACACCTCGTACATACTAATGGTTGGCATTGGTACAGCACCTGGTACAAGGATATCCATATATGGTTGACTCGGGTACCACGCTTATATATACTAACGGTTTGCATGAGTACCAAGTCTAATACACTAACAGTTTGTGTGTGAATTACATGAGGGAACCGAATTGGCTTGTTGTGTTGTGGTTGTTCATGTTATTTGTGCATATTAACTCAGGGTGGGGACTGAGAGTCCGGACAGTGTTATAATTGTGATTATAATTATATGTTATCTATTTTAATAAGTTGTGGTTGCATGTTCATATTTTGTATAATTGAAACTAGCCAATGATCCTACTAGTACGTTGTGATTGTGTATTGATAATGCACTTTCTCTTTCTTTATTGAGTACATAACATATTCAGGCGGCTGATTTACGAATACTCTGTCATAAATACAAACTTGTTATGAATAACTCAGAGTACTCTGTTAATTGTATCCCAAATGTAATATAACTTCATCATAATAAGTATTACTGGTGGAGGTCGATAATTATGTGATGCATCAATAATGCAATGACAAGTGTTAAGTGACAGCAGCTAGAACAAAGTCTCTATTGTGAAATGTAATTTTGTAATGTGATATAGAGACATACTTATTCACTTTTTTACATAATTCTGAAACAAAATGATATGGGATAATTTATATTTTATACAACTACTATAACTTGATGTCTCTACAATTTTGTCTAATAATTGCTTATCTAAGTAGTAACTTTTCTAAAATATAATTGATTGGTGGTGCACATTTTCCTAGAGTCTACCAAAACATGTACCTTTACTGTACTTCTCAACTTGGAAAATATGTAAGATATAGACATAATTGGCTTTATTATTATTATTATTATTTTTAATTATTATTATAATAATAATTATTATTATAATTATAAATATTATTATTATATTATTATTATTATTACTATTACTATTACTATTATTATTTTTTATTATTATTATTATTATTATTCTATTATTTTATTATTATTACTATTACTATTACTATTATTATTATTACTATTATTTTATTATTATTATTTTATTATTATTTTATTATTATTATTATTATTATTTTTATTTTTATTTTTATTTTTAATAAGTTTATTTATATGCGCAGGAGATAAAGTGTCAAAAACATACTTAAATTTTTCTCTTTTTTTTAGTTTCATATCTAAACTATTAAGAGCGTGAGTTTCATGTCTAAACTATCACTTATTAGTTTGAGAAACACTTATTAGTGGTGTAGTGGTGTAGTGGTGTAGTGGTGTGTGTAATACACTTTTCTCTTTTATTTTGCAAAAACATTGTCCATGGCATTACACATGGATAAAATATTTCACCTTGACAAAAATTAAATAAACTATTAATATTGGTTAAAGCTAAAGACTTAAGTATTACGGTCCAAAAGAAATAATTTAAAAAATATATTTTCTTAAAAAAAAAAATTTGAAATATTTTTCTCACCCCACTCCACCATCTCCTACACCCCCCCCCCCTCCGGACAATTCCCCCATCCTTTTGTTTTTTAAAAATTCTTTTATAAAATATTTTTTAAAATTTAGATCTCACCCCCTCCCCGACTCCTTCCTGAACAAATTTGATATTATTTTTTAAAAATAAAATAATATTCCAGCCCACCCCATCTAACCCTCCGCTTCTAATTTATTTTTGTTTTCTTACCTTTTCTCTTTTTGTGTTAGATGTGTAATATATTTTTCTACTTACGTATCCAATATAAAAGAAATAAAAAAATTATTTTGAAAAAAGTATTGCAGCTAGTAAAGAATATTTTTCTATAAAATATATATATATCTAATGCAACACGGAAAAAAAATTGGAAGCGAAAGGTTATGTAGGGTAGGGTAGAATTTTTTTTGAAAAAATATCTAAATTATTATTTGAAGGGAGGTGGGGAGATGAAATAAGATATTTATTAAAAAAAAAAGTTTAGAAAAGATTTTTTTTTAAAAGAAAAAAACTAAAAAAAATGGGGTGTGGGGAGTCGTTGAGAGAAAGTGGTGGAGTGGGGTAGATAAATATTTTACATTTTATTTTATAATTATTTTTGTTAGGGATAGTAATACTTTAATCTTTAACTTTAACTAATACTAATAGTTTTATCCATGTGGAATGTCATTTTTTTGAAATGTAAGAGAAAGTGTATTATACACTATGGTGAGAGTGTATAAAAGAGAGATGTATGTTTCTCAAACTAATAAATAATAGATTAGGTATGAAACTAAAAAAAATAAAATAATGTAGGTGTGTTTTTTACCCTTATTCTCTATGCATAATGATATTACTTTAAGTCAATGTTTCTGTTTAATTAAGTAATTATGATAACTCCATTATTCCAATTTCACTAAATTAGCTTTTCATATCTTAATTTATTAAAGGATTGGAGCTTTCAAAATTGAAGTATAACTGTATAAGGTTATTGGGACTTTTTGATGTTTTCCCTAACATCTTCATGATTCTTCCTCAACAAAACTTGATTTCTAAAAATCNAAAAAAAAGTGTTCACATCAATATTTTTAATTATTTCTTCAATTAAAATAAACCTTACAAAATTTCATTAAATTATGATAATGATTAATACATAATTACATATTAAAGAATTATTTCAACAAAAAAAAAAAAAAAACTCAGCAGGCAGGTGGTCACATGATGATATTTCAATGATTCTTGGAAATGCATACTTAGTAAGAAATTACTTTTGTTATGAAAAGTTTTATCCTTAATACAATTTTTTGTGCCATAAATATAAATCTGATTGGATTTTAATACGAGTATTGAAAACAAAATGGAAAAACAATGATGCTATTTGCAATGTATCTTGGAAATGCTTGGGTCAGAAATATAATTTTATTTTGATGGATCAAAATGCACATGGAGTGACATAATAATAAATCATTTCTTGATTGAAAGGAGAATCATGAAAATTTATAGCAAACCTGTCATGCATAGTTCAGATTCATAATCACTTGAATAAAAATATTTGTTGACATTTAGGTGCAGCTGATGCCTGGGGATTTTTTATTAAAAATATTTGTTGACATTTAGGTGCAGCTGATGCCTGGGGATTTTTTATTTTTTATTTTGATGGTGTAATTTTTTTTTAATAATTAGTTTATTTTCAAATTTATACCTAAACCATGTTCTTTTGAAATTTCTTTTATCTATGAAAAAATACTAAATCTTTTTATGGTTTAATTTGCTCAATTGCATGTGACATGTGTGGGGTCCTAAAATCTTAAGGGGCCATTATTTCCAGCAAAGAATTATATGAAAATGAAAGGAAGATTTCATCAACTCATCCACCTTGAGAAGAATTAAGAGAGGAAAATAGAGTAATTTTTTCTGAAATAATACAAGGAACTATTGTATAGAGTAGTAAAAAATAGGATTAACTTATCATATAGATCATCCTAGAGAAAATTTCAAGTATCTTAGGTCTTTAATTCAAGAAAATTGGGAGAACGATGATGATATTACACATTGTCGTGTGGATGAAATAAAGACTCACCTTATGTGATTAGAATATGCCATCAAAACGTAAAGGTAAGTTTTATAGAGTAGTTCTTATGTTGACTATGTTGTATGAGGCAGAGTGTTGGCCAGTTAAGAACTAGCATGTTCAAAAGATGAGAGTGACGAAAATGAAGATGTTGAATGATATTCGAGACAAGGTCAAATCAGAGTGACCTCCATGATGGACAGATGATAAAAACGAGACTGAGATGGTTCGAGCATGTTAAGAGTGCCCTAGTGAGGAGGTGTTATAGGTTAGCTATAAAGGGTTTATTAGGAATAAATAGACGTAGCCCAAAGAAGTATTGAGGAGAGTTGGTTATTCAGCTTACTGAGGAAATGATCTTAGATATGTGGTTATGGAGGTTGTGGATTAGGGTAAAAGGATATATAGTAGGTAGGTGTGCATTGTCTCACTTTCTGGATGGATAGGCTTGGTGGTAGTTTGGCGCACTATACCAATTTCCCTGTTCGAACAAGTAGTAGTAACATTATTCTCGTAGTTGTCTATCCTATGATTTTTGTTACTCCATGTTATTGTCTGTGTTTTGGTTATCGCATTACTTGACTATTGTTTTTGCTCCTTGTTATTTGAATGACATGTAATGTATTCTCTATTATTTGTTATGTCCTTTTTACTTTTGTATTTATTTTTTTAAAACTACTATAATGTGTGTTACTCAAGCTAAAGGTCTTTCAGAAACAACTCCTTTATCTGTAGGAGAAAATTTGCGTTCAATTTATCTTTTTCAGACATCACCTATGAAATTGCACTATTATGTTAGTTTTAAAAGTTACACGTCACTAATCAGTACAATAAAGAAAAAGTCATTTCTCAATATATAGATAGACCCCTTGAATTAGAGAACTAAATTTGTTCCTAAAGTTCCATTAATGAAAAACATAGCATTTAACTAGACATAATTGGTATTATATAGGGCCAAAACTTCATTAAAAAAATAAAAGGGTTACCAACAAATGAATTGAAATTCAATAACAGGAATGTGTACGATCATGTTTAAAGACTTTAATTAGGGTCTAAATTATTATCCAATAATTGGATTCTTACTGATGTTACTTGTATTGCCCAAATTGAACAATAAGTTGCCTCAAAGAGACAACAGACATCCTAAAATATTCCACTAAATAATTAGCTCATAATACAATTGATTGGCCATATATTATTTTTGGCCACATTTGTGCACATAATACAATAAGATATTAAAATTTGGAATAAAAGCAATAATTGTGGCAAGACTCCCCATATTAAGTAAATTTTTCACTCTCTCTCTATCTATATATATGAGTATTATCATCCTTTCATAGCTTTCTCTTTTGAGTTTTACTATCTAGTAATAACTAAATAAATTACTAAAAATAGTGAAGAACTCAATGAACAACTATGAGTGTGGTTGTTAGGTCCGAAGACATTTTTCATGGATAATATTTTTCGATATTTGATAAGTGGATTTTTTTAAAAAACTACTATAAATGGTCAAGAACTCAATAAGCAATTCAGAGAGTGGTTGTTAGGACAAAAGCCATTTCTCATGAAAAATATTTTTCAATGTTTGGTCAATATATATATATTAAAAGGTAGTAACAATAATTTGGAAAAATTAATAATTTTCAAGTGTTGATTAAAAAAAAGGAAAATAGGTCTGAAATATATTCGAACTTTGATCAAAATTGTTGTAACAATCCCAAACTTTGGGGAGGATCTTCTACCCCCTGCACTATTTAATAGTGTAATTTAAAGGTATTAAATATATATGTGCCCACGTGGACATCATAAATATTGCATCATTATAAATAGTAATTTGTCTACGTGGACACATATATACTTTCTAAATACATTATTAAATAGTGCAGGGGGTAATAGTTCCTCCCCAAAATTTGGAATTATTATAGCAATTTCGATCAAAGTTCGAATATATTTCAAACCCTTTTTTTAAAAAAAAAAAAAACATGATAACCAAAACTTAGAATTTTATAAAGAGTAATGAAAGAAACCATAGGATGCAAAAAGATAAAAGTATTGTTGATTGAGAATGATTGTTTAAGGTGGACAAACAATAGTTGGCAATGAAGCAATATGAAGAAGATAGATATTTTAGATCTTGTAAAATAATAAAAATTAAAGAGAGACAGCTAAAATTAGTTAGCAAAAAAGATCCTCCATATTGGTAGGGTCACCCCACAAAATGCATCAAGAAATTCTTGGAAATTGAAAAAGAAAACAACTACTATGTACTATAATTTATTTTCTTTTATATCACATCATTGTATTATTATTACTATTATATTATAAATGGAAGATTGGCCGTACCACAATATAGATTGAGAGTTTTAGGTGTATGCAACTATATCATTATAAGCAATATTATAAATAATTTATATATATATATATATATATATATATATATACACTAGATAATGTGGTAATATAAATGGTATGTTTTCGGGCTAATAACCAAGTTTTTGAAGCGATTGTTTGCGTGGATAAAGGAATAAGTTCTTTTATCACAAACATGTACTTTCTTTGACGCTATTTAAGGCATAATAAGACTACCAACATACAACATTTTTGAAATATTTTATGTTGTCAATTATCATTAGTATTTTTACGATAGATTCACTTCAAGAATCAGTGGAATTTTTTGTATTTTTTTCAAAACATATTTTATATTGTCAATTATCATGATTTATAGTATTTTTACGCAATTTTTAAATATAAAAAAAATAAAAAATAAGACAAATAAATTAAAATGGACCCAATATATGTTATTTTTGTTGTCTCAATTTATGTGACACAAATGAAATTTGGAGAGTCATCCAAATTTTCATATTTTTTTTAAAAATGTTTTAAGGTATTAATTATTGTGATTTATGATATTTTTATGTAACTTTCAAATAACGTACATTACTGGTCACTTTGTCCTAATTTATGTGATATGGATAAAATTACAAAATTAATCCTTTTAAAATGTCTTTCAGATATTTTAAGTTGTTAATTATTATTATTTATAATACTTTTTTGGTAATTTTAAAATGATATGTGTTATTTTTTCTGTCCCAATATATGTGAGTCTGATAGAATTCTGAGAGTCAACCTATTTTATTATATAGCTTTTAAATATTTTAAATTGGTAATTATTGTAATTTTTAATGCTTTTTAAGTCATTTGTAAATGATATATGTTGCTTCCTTGATTGGGACTTTTCCATTTGTGACACATATATATAGATATTTGGTGCCCGTGCCAGCACGGGCCCAATAAATATTAATTTTTTTTGTTTTAATTTATGTGATATAAATGGAATTTGAAGATCAGTCGATTTTTTATATGTTTTCTTAAAAATATATTTGAAGTTATTAAATTGTTGTGATTTATAGTATTTTTGCGTTAGTTTTGAATAATATAGGTTACTCATGTTTCAATTCACGTGAATAATCATAAATATTTTAAGTTGTTAATTTATTGTGAATTCTAGAAATTTTGACGTTATTTTCAAATAGTACATGTTACTTATTCTATTCCAATTAGTCAACCAAATTTCTTATATGATTTAAAAATATTTTTAATTGCTAATTATTGTGATTTATAGCATCTTTTATGTAACTTTTAATAATATATAATTTGTTCAAATTCACATGACAATGATAAGATTTCAAGAGTCAACGCAATAAAAATTTTAATTTTTTAAAAAGTTGTACCTCTAATATATTTTGTAGCTAAAATATACTCTCTCCGTCCACTTGTATTTGTCATGTTGCGCTTTTTGAAAGTCCATTTGACTAATTTTGAAAGTTAAATCAGATTGTATTAATTCGATATTTTTAAAAAAAAAAATAAAATATGCAAAATCTATACAAAAAGTACTATAAATTATAATTTTTTGCCTATGAATACGATGAAAAAACACATTGTAAAATATTAGTTAAAATTCTTATAGTTTGACTCTAAAAAGGAAATCATAACAATTAAAAGTGCATAGAGAGAGTGATAAATAAGTAATTAAATTTCAAGAAGTTTAAAATAAAAGGTTGGAAAAAAGAATTAGATAGACAACATATATTGAAAATTGAAAACATATAAATAATAAATGGGCCCAAATAACTGCTAAAATTTCTGCATCTATGCTACTCATATTTCCTTTTTCTTTGTATTTTCCACTGTGATAAGCGCAAATTTTCTCATCCTTTTTGTCTCCATATTTATTGTTTTTTGTTTTAAATACTGCTCCCCATCCTTCTAGACTTCCATCTGTTTCTACTATTGGGTAGTCGGTTTCTAGTGGGAGGGCTAAATCTGGTATGTTTTTAACCATTTGTTTGAGTTTTTGTACTAATTTTATGTCTTCTATATTAAAGGTCTTTTGCCCATTAATTTCTGTTTTAGAGTATAGCGGTCCAACAACTTTCCCTAGATCTTTGATGAAACTTCGCGCATAGTTTAATATTCCTAGAAATTTTTGTAAGTCTTTAGTGTTGTCTAATTTATCAGGCATGTCAAGGGCCTTCTTTGCTATATGGGGTTGTAATTTTATATTTCCATTTCCAATTTCTACCCCTAAGAATTTTATAAGAGTCTTACATAGTTCCATTTTCTTTTTACTAATTATAATTTTATTGTCTACGAACAGTTTAAACACTGTTTGTAAATGTCCTAGATGTCATTGGTATTGTTACTAAATACTAAAATATCATCTACATAAACTAAAATAAAGTTTTTATAGTCTCTAAATATATTATCCATCTTTCTTTGAAAGATCGGAGGGGCTGTTTTCAAACCGAAGGGAATCACCAGCCATTTGAAATGGACTTCTGGGCAAGTAAACGCTGTCCATTCGATGCTATCTTCATGCATTTTAACTTGCCAATATCCAGATTTACAGTCAAACTTACTAAAAAAATTTCTTCCTTGTATTCGATTTATTAATTCTGATTTATTTGGCAATTTATATCCATCCATTCTTGTATTGTCATTAAGTCTTTTGTAGTTTATTACCATTCTAGCTTTTCCTCTTAGTATTTCATTATGATTTCTCACCATGAATGCGGCTGACCGATGTTTTGAAGTCGACCTCCTTATTACCCTTAAATTTAATAATTCTTTTATTTGATCTTCAAATTCTCTCAGGTCTTCATTCGTGGATTCTATTGAAGCAGTTTTAACAGTATACTCCGGGTTAATAATATCAAGTCTGCAGGTTATATGATTGGCTTCCCAGTGCTTCAGTGGTCTTTCTCCAATTATTTCTAGTTTATCTAAGATGGAAATTACTTCATCTAGGTCTTTCTGGTTTTTTATGACTCCTATATGTTGTAATCCTTTCTTAAAATTATAAAGTTCAGTATTTATCTCTATTAAGTCATAACTTTTCTCTATTTGTATATCAGATAAACTTAATTCAAATAATTCAATTTCTTTAATGTCTTCCTCTTCTTTGATAACATGCATTTTAGTACAGTTACATTCTTTCCCTTTATTGCATTTTAGTGTATTTGTATTATCAGTATTTTTAACATACCTTGATTTTGTAGGAACATGTTCCGTTGTTATGGAGGTTTGAGTCATATTTTTAGAAAATATTACTCCGTCTCTAGTAAGGAGACAACTTCCGTTATTATGTAATAAGAAATCTAAGCCTAAAACAAAGTCTATCCTAATATTTAAATCTCTAACCCATATTTTTTCTAATTTATAAGTGGGTTTATAGAAGTCTGCACATGTGTTTAAAAACTTATTTGAGCATTACTAACATAATGTTTATATATATTTGAAGATCCGTCCATTTGCATGGCGCTTTGTGGTTCGGAAAATTCCTTTATTATTTCTGAAGGCAGGATATTTCTATTTATTATATTTTTTGTACATCCCGAGTCGACTAGAGCTAAAGTTTCTATTTCGTAGTTTTGAATTCTTATTCTTGTTAATATTTTGATAGTATTGATCTTCTTGTCTTCATTGCAAATTAATCCTTCAAACGATTTGTAGTCCTCTTTTTCATTTAAGAGCTCAATTTCTTCTTTTTCTTCTACCTCTTCTTCTACCTTTTCTTTTCCTTTTTCTAATTTATTTATTCTTTCTTCTAAACTATCAATCCTTTTTTCTAGAGACATTAATGTTTTTTCTTTTATACTTATTGTCTGGTCTATAACTTTAATGTTAAATATTTTATCGATGCACATGAGGCATCCTTCTATATAGCAATTCGTACATTTAGCTCTTCTGTCTTTACTGGGATATCATGTACAATTAAAGCATTTTTGGCTATCTAAACTTTTCCCTTTGGAAAATTGGTGATCGCAATGTATATTGACAAATGTAAAATTCTTGATATTCAAGTCTAATTTTTCTAATCCTATTTCATTTATTAAAGTTTCTTCTTCTGAATCAGACGAGTCGTGTTGACTTCCTTCTAGAGCATCTATACTTATTACTGAATATATACTTTCGTTATCTGACATGTATTCGTCTATATTTATCAGGGTCTCTTGGAAATCTTCTATAAGTTGGGCGTTTCTTGTTCTACTATTATTTCTTCCTGGACAAGTATTAGCTAGATGTTCTTCACTTCCGCATGTAAAACAAGATAGTCAATTTTTATAGATTCTTATGTTTTCTCACATGTCTATCTTTACTTAGATAAGGCTTTTTTGTCGTAGATTTCCTTAGATAATACTTTTTTCTTGGTCTGTAGTCTTGGTTATTTTGATATTTCTTACTGTATTTCTTATTTGGTGTACCTTGATCATAGCTCTGCGTTGTATATATATTTTTACAAAAACCAGTCTCATTTTGCTTTAATTGTTTTTGTATTTGTATAATTGTACACTTTTCTTGTAGTATTTCCATAACATGCTGTATTTTGTGTCCAATAGACCAATTAACATTTGGATTTTGCATAACTCCCTCTCTTTTTCCCCATTTTTCTTCTGTTTCTCTTCCTAAGGCTCCAGGGAGTTTGTTAAAAAGCTTTTTTCCCAAGCTTTGATCAAATGCATTGCTGCTTATAGCGCATAAGTAAAAATAGTCTTTCAAAAAGTTTTTTATATGACCCCAATTTTTAATGCTAAGTTGTTCTAGTTTTATTAATGCATTTTTTTGTAAGACTACTAAACCACTATTAGGGTCTTCTCCTGTTATTAGGCTGTGTATTTTATTAGTGAAATTATACGGATTTGGTCCCATATTTACTAGTTCTTGGAATTCTTGAGGGTAAGTTACCTTGTATGCTTCCCACACTCCTTTGATTGATTCTCCTAAAAAGGTTTCCTTGTATTTATACATAGTTTCTGCATCCGTTTCACTATAATGATGTATGTAATCTGCTACTACTATTCCTTTCCATACGTCTATTACTGAGTTCCACAATTGAGGATCATGAGCTGCTATATTTAATATCTTACCTTTATCTCCTCCATCTTGAAGCTTGATAGGGGTTTCTATTGACATTCTTATTCATATTGGTCTAACCATTTCTGGTTCTGTTGCCGGGTCTTGCCTATATACCCGATGACGTGGTAAGTTACCTATAGTATATTCTACTGGTGTTATGGGGGTTGTTTTTTGAAATGGACTTGAACTAGAAGAAGCGGTTTCCATGAATTCTTTTAGACTGCGTGTTGTCTCGTCATCGCTTTCTTCTTTTTCTTTTTGTCTATACCCATAGTTATCTATTCTAAATTTGCATTCTCTAAAATGTTGTTCTACTGTAGAGATATCTATTTTTCCCACTTTACAACCTTTACATTTAAATAAAGTTGTTTTATTTTCTTGATGTAATTCTTTAGCCTTTGCTATTGATAAGTCTACTTCGTAGTCTTCTTCATTTATATTTTGAATATTCATGCCTTCATTTATATTTTGAATATTCATGCCTTCCATATTGATGGTTGATTCATTGTCTTCTAAATCTTCTTCTATTTCTTTTTGATCTGTATATTTATAATCAGTGAATCTAATTGATGTCTCTCCTTTAGTATTAGTGTATGTGAGGTGGTCGTTTGGTCGTAATACTTCTTTTTTATAGAATTTTTCTAAATTCCATTCTCTACCTGCATATTCCTCTAAATTTATTTTTAAAGGGTTCATTAATTTGATTCCTTTGTTTCCCATTATTCCTACTGCATCGTCTATCTTTATTTTAAACCTTGAACTACTGTTGGTGGCTAATTTTCCTATAAAGCCAACACAAACTAAGATTATTTCCACAGTTCATTTCTTCATACCCTTTGGTTTGTATGCCTATTTTTAGGTACTTACCAAATTCTTTTGAATTTATCATAAATTTGGACTACAGTAAAATATTCCTCCATTGTTACTCATGTCTACTTCGGTTAAACCTATTATTGATCTTTTAGATTCTGACAATCTGCTATCATATAAAGTAATTAGTACTTTAGTACTCAAATTTTTTCTAGTTAATCCTTTAAGCCTTTGAAAAAAGGTCCATGTTTTATCTTTTCTTTTAGGTCTATCCTCTTGAGGAGTTAATTCAACTCTCTTGAGCTGTTCTATTAAGTCTTGTATATCGTTTTCTTGCTTACCTTTTTTAGTAGGGATTTTATTTTCCAATAAACTATCTAATTTTTTATTTATTTCTGTTATTTGGTCTTCTAGGTTTTTATTTAATTCTAATAAAGCAAATATTATCAAATTGTTTTGTTTTACGCTTATAGAGTCTGTTTTACCTGGTGGAATATAATCTGATAAACCTTCAGGGTTAGCTTGAAATTGTGCTGTTTTTCTAAGGACTTCTTGGTAAAAGAGATTGTTCATGAAAGGGTTAAGTCTTTAAGTTTACCTAGTTCTTTCTTAATTTCTTTTGTCTCTCTATAAAGGTTTTCTAGTTGACTATTTAGTATTTCTAGAGGACTGTTATCAGTTACTTTATTTACTACTATGGTCTGTACTTTAGAAATTATATCTAGTTGCTGGTTTTTTAGAAAGTCAAAATTTTGTTCTATTTTTTCTAATGATTTGTTTTGTTTTTGCTGCAGGGTTTCTATGGTTTCTATTATCTTTAGAAATCTATCGTCTTTGGACTGACTATGTTCGGCTAAATTTATTATTAAATCTGTAACCGTATTTAGATGTTGATTCTCGCTATGTAAAATATGGTCTCCTTCTGCGAAATTACACTTAAGTAGTGATCCAAATTTTAGTCTTCGATATTTCTTTTTTGAAACTATTTCTAAATCTAAGTATTCTAATTTCTTAACACTTCCTATTATGCTAAATATAAGGTTCTATTTTTCAAATCTCGTGTTTCTATTCTAATTTATGTTATGTAGTGACAAACTCTAGCTCCTATAGTAGGTATTTGTAAATCTATCTGTTTTATTTCCTGTTGTATAAGAGATATTTGATTTGAAGTTAATAGATTTGAAAATAACCTTAATTGTTCAAAATATAGTTGTCTTTGTTCTATCAAAAAATCGTATATATCTTTATAGTTCTGTCTTATTCTCAATAAATACCAATGATATTCTTGGTCAATTATAATCTGTTTTTCGTATGGCCTAAATCTTTTCTTATATATTCTAGATGACATATACTCTATCATTTGTGGGTATGTACTATGTTGCTTATCCTAAAGGGAAATTTAAATTTCTAATATAATTCCTTTGGACCTCTATGCGTCTATTAGCGTGTTGGATATTACTATCTATACTATGCAGTTCCCACTTCAAAGCACTTAATAATTCTGGATTGACAAAGGTTGGTCGATTTGATGTATATAAACCCCCTTGATTACAAAGTTTGTATGTTAGGTCTCTAGTTTCTAATATTTCTAGATATAGACTTAATGCCTCTTTTATCTTAAGCCAGTCAGTTTTAGTCTGTAATTCTCTATATAGATACCAATAATATAACCTTAATTGGTTAGCAAAAGGGTGTTTTTTCATATATTATGAATCTACTATTTGAAACTAAAGTGTACCCAAAACCTTCTCGCTCTGATACCAGTTAAAATACGTTTAAATACAAAATTAGAAATCAGGTTGATTGTAGATAATAAAGGCTGCGTTTGTAAAAATATGTTGTAAAATCCTACTCAGTACTCCCTCTTCCTACTCCGTTATCTTGTTTAGTAGTGATTTGTTACTAAATCTTATGTAATTTCTCCCAAAATTACTTTTTTTTTTACTCTGTTTATCTCTTTACCTTACCCATTTTCTTAACACATGTTTCTTTAACCACACCCTGGGATACACAGTCCTTTTGGTTCCATAACCATGGCGGACCTTCAACTTCCCCTAGGCATTTACAGGTTAATCCATCGGGGTTACTAAGAAGATAAGGAACTAACTATTTACTAAGAGTAATTTAAAAATATTATCTAAACATTATAGTAATATAAACATTATTTTTAACATTCATAATAATAGTACAATAATAATATCTACATGATATAGGAAGAAAGTTACGAAGATCTAGAAAACTAATAACTACTCACATGATAATGGCCGGAATGAGATTTCCCTTTCGGGAGCCCCCGAGTGACCTTGCAGCGACTTGAAAATTAAAACACTCACACACTTTGTACACAAATACTTACTCACTCTCTTTTTTCTTTTTCTTTTTTTTTTTTTGAAAGGGAAGGGGAATATGTAAACTATAAGATCCTTACAATCTTAGAAACTTCTTTACTCAATGCTCTTCTTGCACTTCACTCTGTCTTCTTCTTTGCGAATGGTTCTATTTATAGGGGTGGATCCGGACTTGAAGTTCGGATTTCAAATTCTAAAAACTTTCTTCACCTGTCGGGTGCTCTTTGGGCCCCATCGTCACATGGCTTTGTTGAAACTTTTTCAAATTTGAATGGATCCTTTTGTTGTCTTGTGATAGTGGAGTCGGTAGTGGATATGTAGTGGAGTCTTGAATGGACCTTCTTTGTCGTTTTGTTAGTAGTGCATATGTAGTGGTGTCTCCTTTATCATAATGGCTTGTGATGTCATTGCTCACATATTTGTTTGTCTTTTTGTGTTTATGTCATTGCTTACGTATTTCTCTAAGTATCCAGGTTGTGTAGTGCGTCGGAATCAAAACTCATCCCTGAATCATTGTCTTCATTTGGGTCGTAGTGCTGATTAAATTGGTCTATTGATAGATCATTTTCATCATTGCTACTTTCTATGTCTTCATGGTCTGAATTTACTGCATCTGGCTCTGGATTTTCTCGTATATTTTTTTCTTGTACCACCTCCTTAGTCTTTTTTTTAAGTAACTTGTAAAGGGAGTTTTTTATTATTTTTTCTATCTTTTCATTTTTTTTTCTTTTTTGGAGGAATCCCTTTGTCTTTTTGCTTGTTTCTGCTTTTGTATTAAAACTTGCTGGTAGAATTCTTACACTTTTGGGTAAAGTGTCAACCATCAACGGATTTGATGAGTCTTTACCCGCTACCGTTTGAACGGGACTAGTTGTACCTCTAGCTGGTACAATAGCTCTTTCTACATTCGTTGGGGAATGTACACCCGTCTTATCCATTTTGTAATGAGATGGAGAACTCTCTAAATGTATGATTTGATCGGCATTTCCAAGTAAAAACTTTATCCTCTCTTGTAATGAGTGGATATGTCGTGTCATTTTTCCTTTTTCAGTTTCCAGTCTTTCGATCGTCTGGTTGAGTCTCTTGAATCCTTCTGTCATCGAAGAACAATGATCGCAGAAAATTATTCTGTCTGTGTCTCTTTGAATGTTGTATTGCAA